>NC_056727.1:830567336-830622336 GCF_019279795.1 Protopterus annectens | reverse complement strand
CAAAAAGCTTTTAAGTATAGTAAAGGAGAATAGAGGTATACCCAAAGGAAGTCAGGGGGCTGGATGGAGGGTAACCAGGACTGCAACAGTGAATACACTCGAACATCTACATTTATAATAAGTGTATACAACTGGACTTCACATTTGGGTAGATTCCCAAAGCTAAGGATGGGAGGAGGAATTTAGATAGCATTAGGACCAGCTATAAGGCCCTGCAAGACTGCAGTGGCAAAGCCAGTTCTGGATTTAGAGAAGATTGGCAAATGGTAATGCTTGGTGAAAGTATGTACAGAACTGCAGGTAGCAGCTTCTAGGATGTCTCTGGTAGGGACACCTCTGAGAAAGGCTGTAGATGTAGATGCAGCCCTGGTTGAATGGCTGTGGGATAGATTTTCCATGGTGCTTATAGCAGAAATTAATGCAATGGCCTACCCATTTAGAAATGGTTTGCTTTGAAATAGCCTTCCCCTCTGCCCCTGCAGCAAATGCCACCAGCAGTTGTTCAGATTTCCTTTGAGGTTTAGTCCTGTCCAAGTAAAATCTAAGTTGTCTGTGCACATATAAGGAGTGCAGTATCCATTCCTCTTTGTTCTGTGGATTAGAAAACAAGGTTGGCAAATGAATGGACTGGTTAAGAGCCACACTGGATACCACCTTGGGCATGAAAGAGGGATTGGTCCTGAGGGACACCCTGTCCGCATGAAAGACGATGAAAGGCTCCACTGCCATAAGGGCCTGTAATTCAGATACCCTTCTTGCTGAAGTGATTGCTAAAAGGAAAGCTGTTTCCCAAGAAAGGAATTTTAACTCTGCAGTTGCAGCTAGATCAAAAGGGGCAAGAGTGAGTTTTTCCAATTCAAAATTAAGGTCCCAGGCTAGAGTTGGGACTCTCCTGGGTGGTCTTAAGTTTTTGGCCCCTCTGAGGAAAGTACAGTTGTGTACCTACCATAAATGTAGATGTTCGAGCGTATTCACTGTTGCAGTCATTACACTTGGGTTATCCTGCTGGCAGGCTACCCGTAGTCGGCCTGAATTCCAAAGTCTAGGTCCAGCATCGGTTGCCGTCGCCTCTTCCCTGATGTCAGTGCGTCAGGCGTATAAAAGATGCAGCCGACGCCATTTTCTTCAGTTTTTCTTGCCCCAGATGTCAGGTGCCCCCCAAATTGGAAGGCTGAAAATTATGCCAATAAGTATGTATGCAGAAAAATAACATTTCCTTCCTCTACAAGCAAATACACCACATAGGTTGTATAGGATAGAGAAGTACAGATAAGTCCCAGCAAAGAAAAGGGGGATGGTGGGTGGGTAACCTGGACTGCAACAGTGAATACACTCGAACATCTACATTTATGGTAGGTACACAACTGTACTATGTTCATCGTGTTTCACTGTTGCAGTCATTACACTTGGGTTGAATCCCAAAGCTGAGGTTGGGTGGTTGGGTCTAAATAGGATTAGGAGAGGCTATAAGGCCCTGCAGAACTGTAGTGGCAAAGCCTGCTCTGGATTTAGAGTAGAGAGGTAAGCGGTAGTGCTTGGTAAACGTGTAGACTGAACTCCAAGTTGCAGCCTCTAAAATATCTTTGGTTGGTACTCCTCTGAGGAAGGCTGCTGAAGTGGCTGCTGCTCTGGTTGAATATGGCCTAATGCCCTTAGGCACTGATTTGCCATGTTGTGAATAGCAGAAATGAATGCAGTGGCCTATCCATTTTGAAATAGTCTGCTTTGAGATAGCCTTTCCTTGTGATCCTGCAGCATATGCTACTAAGAGTTGCTCAGTCTTTCTGAAAGCCTTAGTTCTGTCCAAGTAGAAGCGTAGCTGTCTGTGTATGTCCAAAGAATGCAGGAGTCTCACCCTTATTCTGTGGGTTTGGATAAAAAGTAGGCAAATGAATGGCTTGGTTAAGGGCCACACTGGGCATTACATTAGGCATAAATGTCATGTTTGTCCTAGGAGAAACCCTGTCTGGATGGAAAATGATAAAAGGTTCCACAGTCATGAGTGCCTGTAACTCTGAGACTCGTCTTGCAGAGGTTATTGCTAGGAGCAGAGCTGTTTTCCAAGATAAGAACTTTATTTCAGCTGTATTGGCTGGCTCAAAAGGCGGCAGTGCAAGTTTTTCCAAGACATAATTGAGGTCCCATGCAGGTATTGGTGCTCTCCTTGGAGGTCTTATGTTTTTGGCCCCTCTGAAGTACTGTCTTAGCAACGGATGCGAAAAAATTAGTGGTTCCATATTGTAATGAGCTGAAATGGCAGAGGCATGGATTTAATTGATGAAAAGGATAGGCCTTTGTCCAGCATCTCAGTTAGGTATCGTATAATCTGAGGAATATTTGGTACAAACGTGTCAATTCCTTGTGCCTGGTTCCAAACACAGAATCTTTTCCATTTTTCTGCATAAGATTTTCTGGTACTGGGCCTCCTGGCCTCCAAAATAACATCCATCACTGCTTTAGAGAGAGGTGTGTTCTGAATGGCTACATTATCAGCCATGCTGCCAGATTTAGGGTTCTGAGTTGGCTGTGCAGGATCTGACTGTTTCGTTGGGTCAGTAAATGAGGAATTAGAGGCAATGTCCAGGTTGGGCCTTGAGACAAGCTCTTTAGGATTGGGGGCCAGTCTGGAGCAATTAGAATCATTTTTGGCTTCTCTTGTCTGACCTTTAGGAGTACCTTGGGGAGGAGAGGCAGAGGAGGAAAGGCATATACTGTTAGGGCTTTCCAGCTGAATGACAGAGCGTCCACTTTCCATGCTTGCTTGTGATAAGACCTTGTGTAGAATTTCTGTAGTTGGCAGTTGTGAGGGGAGGCAAATAGATCTATGTCTGGGCATCCCATTTCTTTATTATCATGCTGAAGACTTGTGGAGCCAGTTTCCACTTGTGGGGATCCGTGAGGTTTCTGCTTAGTTTGTCTGCCAGCGTATTCTTCTTTCCTGGCAGGAATTGTGCTTGCAGGTGTACTTGATAAGTCAATGCTGTGTCCCACATAGTCATGGCTTGTCTGCAGAGGGGGTAGGAATGTGTGCCTCCCTGCTTGTTTATGTACCACATGACTGTAGTATTGTCAGTCCTTATCAGTAGTTGTCCTGGATGGAGTAGATCCTTGAAAGCTGTCAGGGCATTCTGAACAGCTAGCATCTCTTTTTGATTGATATGAAGATGCTTTTGGCTTGTGGGTCATGTGCCCTGAATACATTTTCCTGCCAAGTGGGCCCCCCAGGCATAATCTGATGCATCTGTTGTTACTGACTGCCTGGCTGTGGGTAGGGTGAATGGCTGTCCCTTGTGGTGACAGGCCTGTGCCCACCATCGGAACTTCTGCTGCAGGCAAGGAATGAGGGTAACCAATGTTTCCAGGCTGTGACAATGTTGAGTCCAAACACTTTTTAGAAACCATTGTAGTTTCCTCATATGGAATTAGCAGAATGCAGGATGCCATGAAGCCCAAAGCCTGCAAATTTTTTCTTGCAGATAATGGGTCTTTGTTGCCAACATTTTGAAGTAAGAAGTCAGTTGCCTTTGTTTGTCTGGTGTGAGATAAGTCATCTGGGCAGTTGTATTTAAGCTTGCACCCAGGAATATTATCTCTTGAGAGGGTACTAGTTTTGATTTCTTTTCGTTTACTGTGTACCCTAGGCAAAGTAGTAATCTTTTTACAAATGCCAGATGCTTTAATAGAATGTCCTTGTTCTCTGCTTGAATAAGGCAATCATCCAAGTAAGGATAAATTTGAATTCCGCCTTGCCTGCAAAATGCAATTACTGGTACCAGGCATTTTGTGAAGACCCTGGGTGCAGTAGATAAGCCAAAGGGCAGTGCAGAGAATTGGTAGTGTATTGAGCCCGCTATGACTCTGAGGTATCTTCTGCAAGACTGTCTGATTGGAATATGCAAGTATGCCTCTTTTAGGTCCAAAGTTACCAGCCAAGCCTTCTTGCCCAGCATGGGCAGAAGCTGCTGCAGAGTCAACATTTTGAATTTTGGAACGTCCACAAATGTATTTAGAATAGACAGGTCCAGTACTGGTCTCCAGGCTTTGTCTTTTCTGGGTACCAAGAAAAGTCTTGAGTAAAATCCTTGTCCTTGCTCTTGCTGTGGTACTTTCTGAATGGCCCTGTTTTTGTGCCTCTGCCCATTGATTGTGTGGCAGGTCTGGCATACCTTTTGCCCTTGGCAGGGTGTGAAAGTGGAACCTGTAGCCCTGGGACACTATATTCAAGACCCATTTGTCCTGGGTGATAAGGGGGCTGCCAAAAGATAAGTGCTTGGTACTGGCAGAGGAAAGTCATTGGGACTGGTTCCTGTATGGCTGTGATTTGTCTTCTCCACTTTTAGAAGTAGAAGCGCCCCACTGTTTAGGCCTGTATGAGCCCTGGGGGTGGGATCTGCCTCTGGGGCGTCTGTATCTGCCTCTTTGTGGCCTGTCTGACGCTGGAAAGGAACAATTCTTTGTAGGCCAGTTTCTGCTAAATCTGGGTGGCTGTACCTGTAAGAAATCCTTTACTGTCTGTATAGACTTCGCTTTGTCCTCCATTTTCTTCAACACCTCCTCTGCTTTAACACCAAATAAGGTATCATGCTGTAATGGAGCATCTAATAATTTTGCTTTAACATGATCAGGCAGATTCTGTTCCTTTAACCAAGCATGCCTCCTAATGACAGAACCCGTAACTGCAGCCCTGCAAGAAGCCTCCAGAGAATCAAAACCACATTGCAATGTATGCTTTCCCACTTGTTCAGTTGCATGCAATAAATCCTGCATTTCCTTATTTTCTGCACACTCAGAATTTGACATCATTTTCTGTTTTAGCAGTGACATTAAACATTGCTGATATTTAAGCATATGAAATTGACAATTTAAAGCCCTCACAGCCAAAGTAGCAGAAGTGTAAATCTTTTTTCCCCATCTGTCTAGTGCCCTTGAATCTTTATCAGAGGGGATAGGGTTTTTTGCAGTAGAAGCCTTGACCCCTTTGGGACCCTGAGAAATAATTTCTGGGTCAGCAACAGGATTTTTATAAAGAAATTTATGTGAATCTGGAACCCTGTAGTTTCTGTCAGGTTTAACAGGGGCAGGAGGTAAAGAGTCAGGAGAAAGTTCAGACTCGGAAAATACATCATCTACAATGTCTAACACAGGAGGAATAGCCAGAGGCCTGTGCTGAGGTAGTAAAAGAAAATCTCTAAGCCTTTTCTTAGATTCTGAGTAGTCTTTGCTCTCCCAGCGGAAGTGCTCTCTCATGGTATGCAGGGTTTCCCCAAAAGAATAATCAGGCGGTGAGGCTGAAGGGATAGATTCTTCAGCATCAGAATCCTCATAAGGAGGGAGGAAGAGAGTATTCCTGTTCAGAAGAGGAGTCAGAGGAAATGGAAACCTGATCTGAAGATTCATATTCTGTCTCTTGCCTAGGCATCTTGTCAGGAGGGGGATGAGAACCCCTAATCAAGGTAATTAGGTCTTCGGCCATTTTGAGCATCTGTTTTTTAAGCATGAAAGTCTGTCCTGGAGAATGCTGTAATTGTTTCTTTGTCTTTAGAGCTGCTTTAGTCTTTGCTTTGGAAGCTGAAGTTGGCTTTACATATAACTTGTGTAGGTCTGAAAACACCCTCAGAAGCCGATGCCTGCTCAGCGGCTCTGGACCCATCTGAGGGAATAGTTTCCAAGTGTCCAATACCTTCAGTATCCACAGGCCTAGCTGGCTTCATGTGGGAGTCGTCAGCAGCCTGTGGCTCTGAGGTAGCGGGTGTCAGGGCCTCAGTGAGAACCGGCGACTGGCTTAGCGGAAGCCTCGTCGTCGGTTTTGGACCCCGGATGCCTGTCCTTTTCTTTTTCCTTGCGCTTTTTATAAACTCCGGTAGTCGGCTGTTCCGACGGCATTATATAATTGAATCTTCGGCCAAAGTAATGAAAGGCAAAATCGTACCGACGCTTAATAGTGCGTTGGTTGAATCTAGCACAAAACCGACAGCTAGCAACATTGTGATCAGGGCCTAGGCAAGGAATACAGTAAGAATGAAAATCTTTATGAGGTATTTGCTTCCCACAGGAAATACAATTGCTAACTTTTTCTGACATCGGACTGGAGCAAGAAAAAAGTTTCCCCAATGGGGTACTTAGCTTTAATGAAGACTTCGGATCAGAAATTCGATTTGAGTCGGCCGACTGGCACTTGCGAACTGCTTTTGCTTAGGGCACCACGTGGCAAGAAAGACTGAAGAAAATGGCGTCGGCTGCATCTTTTATACCCCTGGCGCACTGACGTCAGGGAAGAAGCAACAGCAACCGACGCCGGACCTAGACTTTGGAATTCAGGCCGACTGCAGGTAGCCTGCCAGCAGGATAACCCAAGTGTAATGACTGCAACAGTGAAACACTATGAACATCTGCTTGAGCAGTGGGTGAGAAAAGAGGGGTGGTTCTGTGTTGTAATGAGCTGAAATGGCTGAGGCATGAATTTTGATGGAGGAAAAGGAAAGGCCCTTGTGAAGCATCTCAGTTAAGTATTGAAGAATCTGAGGCAAACTGGGTGCTGTTGTAGCCATCCCTTGAGTTTGGCTCCAGGCACAGAATCTTTTCCATTTTCCAGCATAAGATTTTCTAGTACTAAGCCTCCTTGTCTCCAAAATGACATCCAACACTTGCTTACCTGAGGGATGGTAACAGAGACATTAGGTAATTAGCCAGGCTGCAAGGTTCAGGGTTTGAAGCTAGGGTGCAGGATCTGGCTCTCCTGCTGAGACAGCAGGGTAGGGGTCTGAGGAAGGTGCCATGGGGCCAACTGTGACACACTGCGCAAGAGCAGGTACCAGTGTTGGCGTGGCCAGTCTGGTGCAATCAGTATCATCCTTGGTTTGTCCTGTTTGATCTTTAGTAGCACTTTGGAGTGGACAGGCAGAGGAGGAAAGGCATACACTGACAGATTTTTCCATCTGAAGGACAGAGCATCATCTTTCCAAGCTTGTTTGAGGGGAGTCCTTGTGCAGAATTTGTCCAATTGGTAGTTCTGGGGGGAGGCAAACAGGTCTAAATCCGGGATCCCCCATTTGCTGATCAACATGTTGAAAAACTTTGGTTCCAGTTTCCACTCGTGTGGGTCCATGAGATTTTTGCTTAGTTCGTCTGCCAGTGTATTAAGTTTTCCTGGCAGGAATTGAGCCTTTAGATGCACTTGGTAGCTCAAGGCTGTGTTCCACAGAGCCATGGCTAGTCTGCAGGGGGGGTAAGAATGGGTACTCCCCCCTGCTTGTTGTCCGTCTTCCCCATTAATTGTCCTGGAAGAATGTGGTCCTTGAAGGCTGTCAGAGCATTCTGTACAGCTAACATTTCTTTGTGATGGATATGCAGGTGCATTTGACTTGGGTTTAATTTGCCTGAAAGCACTTCCCTGCCAGGTGAGCCGCCCATGCATAGTCTGATGCGTCTGTTGTTAGGGTTTGGGCAGGAGGGGGTAGAGTGAGTGGTAGTCCCTTGTTTTGGTGGCAGGACTCTGCCCACCAAAGGAATTCTAACCATAGGCAAGGTATGGTAGGAATCATTGCTTCTAGATCCTGAGAATGTTGACACCATAGGCTTTTTAGATACCATTGTAGTTTCCTCATATGCAGTCTTGCATATGGAATTAGTAGAATGCACTAGGCCATGAACCCAAGGCTTGCAGTATTTTGCTTTGCAGATAGCAGGGTTTTTGTGGCCACTAGTTTGAAGTAAGTTGTCAAATGAATTTGTTTCTCTGGCGTGAGGAAAGCCATCTGAGAAGTTGTGTTCAAGTTTGCTCCCAGGAATATAATTTGTTGGCAGGGTACCAGATGTGATTTCTTTTCGTTTATGGTGTACTCCAGGCCAGTTAACACCTTTTGTACAAATGCCAGATGACTCAGAAGTATGTCCTGGCTTTCTGTCTGAATTAGACAATCATCCAGGTATGGATATATTTGAATATTTCTTTGCCTGCAAAATGCAATGACTGCAACTAGGCACTTTGTGAATACCCCGGGCGCAGTAGATAAGCGAAAGGGCAGTGCAGAGAACTGGTAGTGCATGCATCCTGCTTTGAAGCGCAGGTATTTTCTGCAAGATTCCCTGATTGGGATGTGCAGGTAAGCTTCCTTTAAATCCAGTGTTGCCAACCAGGCATCTTTGCCTATCATGGGAAGCAACTGGTGAAGAGTTAGCATTTTGAATTTTGGAATCACCAAAAAGGTGTTTAGGATAGACATGTCTAGGATAGGACACCATGAGTTGTCTTTTCTGGGTACCAAGAAAAGCCTTGAGTAGAAACTTTTTCCCTTTTCCTCTTCTGGTACAGTTGGAATAGCCTTTAATCTTAAAAGGGAGAGTACTTGCTTTTGAGCCTCTGCTCACTGATTTGGGGGTAGATCTGGCCAACCGTTTAGGGTTGGTAGGGTTGGTAGCATGTGGAAGTGAAACCTGTATCCTTGGGAAACTATGTTTAAAACCCATTTGTCCTGGGTAATGAGTTCCCAGTTTTTTTGCTTGCAGAGCAATCTTTCTCCCTAAAGGAGTAGTCAGTTGAGAAGTGCTTGGAAGTTTTAAAGTTAAGTCATTGAGACAGTTCACCGTAGGGGGGAGTCTTACTACTCCCTGATTTGGAAGGGGGAGCCCTCCACTGCTTAGTCATGTGCGTACCCTGGGACTGAAGCCTGGGTGTTCTGCTGGTTCTGGGTTTGAACTGAGAAGGCCTGAAAGAGGCAGGAAAGGACCAATTCTTAGAAGGCCAATGCCTACTAAATCTAGGAGGCTGCACTTGTAAGAAATCAACAGTTTGCATAGATTTAGCTTTTTCCTCCATCTTTTTAAGAATGTCTTTTGCTTTGTCGCCAAACATGCGGTCCTGATTTAAGGGAGCATTCAGCAATTTAGTTTTAACATGATCTGGCAAAGATTGCTCCTTAAGTCAAGCATGCCTTCTAAGTACAGACCCGGTGACAGCAGCCCTGCAAGATGCCTCTAGTGAATCAAAACCACACTGCAAAGTATGTTTTCCAACCTGTTCGGCAGAATGCATTAAATCCTGTAAATCCTTACTTTCAGCACAATCAGGAATCAACATCATTTTCTGTTTAAGCAATTCAATGATATGCTGCTGATTAACACACGAAACTGGCAATTTAAGGCCCTGATGGCCAAGGTTGCAGAGGTGTATACCTTCTTACCCCCCTTATCCAGGGCCCTGGAATCCCTATCAGAAGGGGTAGGATTTTTGGCAATAGAAGCCTTAATGCCCTTGGGTCCCTGTGAAATGGTCTCAGAGTCCGCAGTATGATTTTTAAAAAGGAACATATGAAAATCAGGAACCCTGTTATATCTATCAGGTTTTCTGGGAGCAGGAGGCAAAGAATCAGGGGCCAATGTTGGGGCAGGAGTAAGAAATCTCTAAGCCTCTTTTTAGAATCAGAGTAATCTTTGCTTTCCCAGTGAAAATGTTCCCTAAGAGTATGCAAGGTTTAACCAAAAGAAAAATCCTCAGGGAGTGAAGGAGAGGGAAGAGAGCCCTCTGCATCAGAATCCTCATAGGTAGATAAGAGCAAATCCTGGTCATCAGAGGAGACAGAAATTTCAGAATCCTGGTCAGAAGTATCATAAGCAAATTCAGTCCTAGGACTCTTAGAGGGGGAAGGTTGGCTTCCCCTGATTAAAGTAATAAGGTCTTCAGCCATTCTTATCATTTGTTTTTCAGGCATAGAGGCCTGACCATGTGGTCTGGGCGTCGGTTTCCTAGGCATGGTTCGAGTTTTAGGCCTAGAAGAAGAAGAAGATGGCATTGGTTTAATATGCAAATCAGTAGGCCTGAGTACACCCTCAGAAGCCGGTGTCTGCACAGCGGCTCTGGACCCATCCAAAGTAGAGACATCCGCAGGTCCCACAGTTGAAGCATCTCGCAGCATACCAGACTTCGAATGGGTCCCGGTAGAGGCCTGCGAATCTGAAGTAGCAGGTATATTAGGGGCTGCGAAAGCGCCTCACTGAGTACAAGCGAACTGGTGACTAGCTTAGGAGAAGCGTCGTCGGCAGCTTTGGACCTAGGCGGTCTGTCTCTGTCTTTATCTTTGATTTCGGAATGTCGGTAGTCGGGTGGCTTACCAAAGACATATCTGGATAATTGAACAGAGTACATAAATATTTAGAAGCAAAAAATGTACAGACAAATAGTTCGTGGTTTAAATAAGGCACAAAACCGACAGTGAGGTACGTTGTGGTCAGGGTCTAGGCAAGGAATACAGTACGAATGAAAATCTTTATGAGGTATTTGCTTTCCGCAATAAATACAATTATTGACTTTTACTGACATTGGTTTAGAGCAAGAAAAAGTTCTCAACGGGGTACTTGGCTTTAGTTCTGAAACTCGAAAACAAAAATTTTAGGAGTCGGACGACTGGCACTTGCGAACTGCTTCTGCTTCGGGCACCGCACATCAAGAAAGACTGATGTAATGGCGTTGGCTGCATGCTTTATACCCCTGACTACCTGATGTCACAGAAGATGAGACAGCAACCGACGCAGGACCCAAGACTTTGATAATCAGGCCGACTGAGGGGTACTGCAAGCAGATAACTCAGATCTGATGACTGCAACAGTGAAACACGAAGAACATCTACATGAGGTCACTCAAGTGTCCTGGACACTATAATTGTAATACGGACATGGTTGCTTATGTGGCTACTTGTTTGAGCTGTCCCACTTCCTACATAGGGGAAGACCATTCATAAGGTAAGGCTCCGTATATTAGAACATGTGAGAGATATAAAGAATAAAAAAGAGACTAGTGCACTTTATACACATAGTAAGTCATGTCAAAAGTTTAAAAAGTTTTTATTTTTTGTTATAGGCAGGGTGCCAGGAGAAGAAAAAGGTGGTGATGCTAAAACTTTATTGGAAGTAAGAGAGTGTTTATGGCAACTTGGATTAGATGCAACAAGAACACCAGGAATATATGAATGTATTTCAGTATCTTGTATACTGAAGTACAAGGCACATGTTATTTAATAAACTGTAAATACACTGTGCATAATGTTTTATTACACATTTGAAAAACAATCCTGTAATTATTTTATTTTAATATTTTTTTTTTATTTTTTATTACTACTGTTTTATTACTACTGTTGTATTATTGACTGCGGTGGTGGTGCTGCGGTAGCGTTGTCGCCTCACAGCAAGACGTTGTCTAGAGCGTCTTCTGTGTGGAGGCATATGTGAATGGGGCGTGCCTTCGTTGAAGGTTGTGCGTCAGGGCTGGTAACCCGGTACATAAAAATCCACTACCAATCATTAGCGGACCGGAGTTCCGCTGTGGCGACCCCTAACCGGGGAACAGCCTAAAGACACAATTACTACTGTTGTATTACTAATTCATTGTTATTTATTGTATTAAAGTACATGATACTTTATTGCACTGAATTGTTATTAATTTAAGAACTTGAATGACACGTAAAAGCCATTGGCTTAAAATTAATTGGTTTATGACGTTTTTAATGACGTTTTTGGTATCCAAAAAGAAGGCAATGTATGATTTAGTTAACTCTGAAGAAGCCCAGTAGATGGATTTGGGTGAAAGCGCTTAGTTGAATTTAAATGGATTTTACGGTGAATAAAGATTGACAAAGACTGAATGGAAGAATTCTTTTTGCTGGTTCATGGAATTCTGCATTTTCTATTTCCCTTCCAGTTATCCAGATTGCACTTAAAAAGGGGTAAAGAGGTACTCTCTGCTTGACATGGACAGGGAGTTTATTCCACAGATTGGGGGGGGGGTCTCTGGGACACAAATCTGCCCCACCAGCAAGTCCTACTGGCTGGGTTGAGGCCACATGTGTGGGTTACTGGAGTGGAGCTTGACTTGCAGATATGCAACAGTCCCATCGAGACGGGGTCCAAGATCGTCTTGTATGCCAGACAAAGGTCACCTCTGAGGAGTCTGTATGAAATAAAGTTGAGACATAGGGCTTTTAGCCTGTGTATGGTAGATTTTTGAAGCCCTGGATTCTCCTGACGAGGAACCTCTGATCTCTCGAGTTGCTGCATGTGCTTTGCGAGGTACATGCTGAATGGGCCACTGTACTCAATAATGGGCCTTAAACGGGAAAGAATACAGGGATGTTATGACCTCCTTGTCCCTGGAAGAGATACCTTTATGAGGTGGGCCATGTAGAAAGCTTTCCATACAATGGAAGCAATATGGTGGACAAAAGTCAGCCTATCAATCTGGGTGCCCAAATTCCTCACGACTGACTGTGTGCTTAGAAGGCTATTGATGTGATAATATGTGGGGACATCTCTCTCCCCCCAAAGGGGATGATGATACATTTTTTTGTATTCAGCTTGAGACTATGTTTCTGGCACCAGTCATTTTTTTGGGTGAGACCCTCTTGGAGGATGTCCATGTCACTAGGGGAATTGATGACAGCTCCCAACTTGCAGTCATCTGCAAACCTGGTCAGCCATAGCACACTGGTTTTGGCCTGTACATAAGAAAAGTATAGCCCAAATAACAGAGGCCCCAACACCGAACCCTGGGGTACGTCACTCGATACGGGTCTACTGCTCAAGGTGGCTTCCCCTATTTTGACTAGGTGGGTTCTTATCAGTGAGCCAGTTGGCTACCCATCTGGTAACATATGGATTGATGCCTACTTGAGAGAGTTTATCTATTATGCTCGAGTGGTGAATAGTGTCGAAGGCTTTGGTCAGGTCAAGGTAGGCAGTGTGCACCGTCTTCCCCTCAGCCATGGCTTTGGTGATCATCTCAAAAAAGTCAACCAAATGTAACCGACATGACCTCCCCTTGACAAAGTGAAACTGTGTGGGACTGAGTGTTTAGAGTTTGCCAATGTCCTTGTTTATGAGGTCCACGATAATCTGTTCCATGGCCTTGCAGATCAGGCTAGTTAGACTTATGGGTCTATAATTTCCCGGATCAGTGGACACTCCACCTTTCTGTAAAGGGATGGCAGTGGCTGTCCTCCAACTCAGGTGGGACAAAACCGGTACTCATTTAAGGTTATTTGCTCCCGACAAATAACACAAATTCATAATGGTTTCTGTAAGTATTTCTGTGACAGTATTAAGAATTTAAAAAGCCAATACTGTGATTCTCAGCATTGCCATCTTCAGAATTAGATTCTCATGCGTGTGCTGGCAGATCCTTAGGTGCTCCCATATTAGACAAAGGCAGGAGCTTTAACTCACATTACCTATAATATATTTTACTTTGGGATGATTTCTGCATTACATCTATGTCACAGGAATGGAAAGAAGGCAACAAAAAAGACTCACCCGGTACAAGAAAGCAAATCCTCTCACACCAGTGCTACATCACACATTGTCAAGTAGCTAACACGTCAGAAAATAAGAAGTTATGTACCTACCATAACGTTCCATGTTAGTTGTCTTCTCTCGCCTTCTTTCTTGCTTGATGGGTTCGGAGCCGATCCCTCGGCTCCGACTCGGCACTTGCTAAGCTCGAGAGTTTCTTCCACCAGCTCGAGGCAGCCCCATATCCCATGATGCAAGGCGGTAAGTACCCAGATCTCGTTTGTAAACAAAGGGCAATAGCACCAAGCATACAATACTTCCCAAAGGAAGAAGAAACTTACAGATGTAAAAAGGACCAGGTCTGAATGGTCTTTAGCATAATAGTTTCTTATACAAGGTCTGTCCAGGCCAGGGGGAAGGAGGGAGGGTCGCAAGAAAGAAGGCGAGAGAAGACAACTAACATGGAACGTTATGGTAGGTACATAACTTCTTAATGTTAAGTTGTCAATCTCGCCTTCATTCTTGCTTGATGGGACCGCGTCCTAGCACCTCTATCCTGGGTGGCTCAATGGAACAAACTCTTGAGGACTGTAGAGCCAAAACTGGCTCTGTCCCTGGAGGCCAAGTCCAATTTGTAATGGGAAACAAAAGTGTGAGGAGTGGCCCAAGTGGCGCTGCACAAATAGTGTCCAAAGGCAGTCTAGCTTGAAAAGCTGTAGAAGTAGCTAAACTCCTAGTTGAATGTGCTTTAGGTTTTGAGCACAGCTGTTTTCCCCTGATCGTATAAATTTCAGTGATGACCGAAGAAAGCCATCTGGACAAAGTCACTTTAGAAACAGGAAGGCCTTTCTTATTATCCGCATAGGAAACAAAAAGTTGATCAGATTTTCTAAATTTTTTTGTTCTGTCCAAATAATATCTAAGCTGACGGTGGACGTCAAGATAATGTAGCTTTTGTTCAGCTCTATCTGAATAGTTAGGAAAAATACAGGAGATCAATGGATTGATTCAGATTGTTTTTGAAGCGACCTTAGGTAAAAGGATGGATTAGTTCTCAAAGATACTCTGTCTTTGTGAAAAATCAAATAGGGGGTCGAACCGAAAGAGCATGAAGTTCAGACACCCTCCTGGCAGATGTAATAGCCACTAGGAATAAAGTTTTCCAAGAAAGATATTTCAGGGAACAAGAAACAGCTGGCTCGAAGGGGAGAATCAAGGATGTCAGCACTAAATTTAGATCCCACTGAGGAGGAGGATTCCTGATTGGAGGCTTTAGTAGGAAAATTCCTTTCAAGAAGGCCCTGCAGAGCCTATGGGACATAATATTATGATCTGCTATCCCGACATGAAAATTAGAAATAGCAGCCAACTGAACTCTGACTGTGGAAGAAGAGGAGCCTGCATGAAAAATCTCTGCTAAGAAGTCCAGAACTGCCTGAACAGGGGCAGTAAAAGGATCAATATTTTGGGCCTTAGCCCAATAAGAGAAACGTTCCATTTGCTTGTGTAAATCCTCCTGGTAGAGGATTTTAGTGAAGCTACTATGATGTCTCTAACTGGGTTAGAGATCAAAGGAAGCCTGGCTAAGGAAGGAAGTGGAGCAACCATGCTGTGAGGTTGAGAGAAGGGATTGACCGGTGCAGCTGACCGGATTGGTGAATCAGTAGATCTGGCACTGGGTCCAGATGCCACGGCTGCACCAAAAGGTGATGATGGAGGAACGGAACCAAACTTGTCGAGGCCAGTAAGGGGCAATGAGAATCAATTTGGCTCTCAAAGCGGTAGCTTTCTGGATCACCTGAGGGATCAGAGGAAATGGAGGAAGGCATAAAGAAGTCCCTGGGGCCAATCCTGGGTCAGAGCGTCTCTGGGGATGGCCTGATAGAGGGAAGAGGCTGAAGAAGTCTGGACATTTGCTGTTTTGGGGAGTAGCAAAAGATCGCAACATGGACGACCCCATTCCAGAAAAATCTCTTCCGCTATGGATTGCTTGAGAGACCACTCGTGAGGCATGAGAATAGCTCTGCTCAATCTGTCCGCTATAATGTTGGTTTTCCCAGGGATATGCGTTGCTACCAGAAACCGATGAGAGGAGATCGCCCATTGCCATAGTCTGAGCGCTTCTCGACACAAGGGGTAGGACTTGGTTCCGCCCTGTTTGTTGATATACCAAACTACAGACATGTTGTCTGTGTGGACTGCAATTGTCCCTACGGGAAGAAAGTCGTTGAGGGCTTGCAACGTTAAAAGCACTGCTCTCATCTCCAGGACATTTATGTGCAGATGGTACTCGATCGGTTGCCACGTCCCATGAACCATCCTGCCCTGATAATGACCCCCACCCGATCAGGGAGGCATCCGTGGTGACAGTGGCTATCGGGGACGGAGGTACAAAGCACCTGCCTTGGTGAACCTGAGACGATGTGATCCACCAAGCAAGATGTTCTTTGCATGTTTGTGTCACCAGAATCTGGTGACGCATTGGGAGTTGCTGGTATGACCACTGTGTGAACAGCATCCACTGAAGGAGGCGCATGTAGAATCGAGCCAGGGGAAGAAGAGTAATGGACGCAGCCATGAGACCTAATACCTTTAGAACCATTCTGGCCTGTACTTTCTTGCTGGCCAGAATGATCCTGACATGAGTCTGAATGTCTGAAACTCTTTGTTCTGTAAGGGTAGCTGACATCCGAACAGTGTTTAAGTTTAAGCCTATGAAGGTAATAGACTGGCAGGGCGATAAGGATGACTTTTGAAGTTGATTGAGATGCCTAAATGAGAACAAAGGTCTATTGTGTAATCCCTGGCTTGTATAAGCTGATGCCTGGTGGTGGCTGACAGGAGCCAGTCGTCGAGATACGGAAACACCTGGAATCCTTGACGTCTCAGGTGAGCCGTGACCACTGCCATGCATTTGGTGAACACTCTGGGGGCTGTAGTGAGACCAAAGGGCAGGGCTCTGAACTGGAAGTGACTGGACCCCAGCCGAAGCGGAGAAATCTCCTGGAGCGTCTGTGAATTTTGATGTGATAGTACGCATCCTGAAGATCTATTGAGCACATCCAGTTGTCCTTCTGTAAGAAGGGCAGAATTGACTGAAGAGTGACCATTCGAATCTTGTCTTCCTGACAGACTTGATGAGTCTGCTGTGATTCAACACTGGTCTCCAGTCTCCCGTCTTTTGGGGACCAAAAAGAACCTTGAGTAGATTCCGGCTCTGAATGGTCTATTGTAACTGGCTGAATGGCTCTTTTTGCAGTAGTTTTGCGATTTCTAACTCTGCAATCTCCCTTAGACCGGGTGGTACATCTGGAAGGGAACTTGAGGGAAGGGACTTTCCTCGAAAGGAATTATGTAACCCTTGGATATGATCGACTGTACCCATCTGTCTTGAGTGAGGGAATGCCAGGCTTCTGGGTACAGTGATAATCTTCCCCCGACTGCCTCCAAGGAGGGACAGCCGGGCAACACCTCAGGGATGCTGAAAGGGCTTATCAGAGAGAGGCTCCCTGTTTCCCTGGTTCTTTGGACTCCCTCTGCCTCTAGAGCGTCTGTTGTTGTTACCCCTCTGCCTCTAGGGGTAAACTGACCACGTGAATCCGGCGTGACTCCTTGGGATTTACGGAACCACATCTTCCCACCCTTCTGTCCTTTGGGATAAGGCCTAGAAGGGGTGGAAAACGGACTCCAACAGCAGAAAGAGTCTTGCCGTCCTGCTCACACCTGGTCAAGGTTTCCTTCACCTGAGGGCCAAACAAAGCTGACCCATCAAAGGGAGAATTTGTGAAGGACGCCTTAAAGGGATCCATAAAATCACATAGCCGCATCCAGGCTTGGCGCCTAAGAGCCACACCTGTGCCTGGCTCTACTCGCTCCATCCGCAGCATAAGATATTAGCCGCATGGAGGAGTTAGCAATGGAATTGAGGGTTCCTAGCTGCGAAGCAATCTTTTCTTGAGCCCCTGCAGCTGTAGGATCCTGAACTACTTCTCCCAGCTCCTTCAGGATATCTCTGGAGTCTGGTGAAGTGACAAAGATAATTCAGCGAACGATAGCAAAGGTCGCTGAGGAAAACATCCGCTTGCCGTACCTATCCATGGTCCTAGAGTCCTTATTAGGAGGATGGACGGGCACGGAAGGATCTGCAAGTTCCTTTTGGTGGCCGCAGCCACCACCATGGCATCAGCGGGACACCCTTGGTAAGGAATTGTTTGTCACTCGGGCAGTGATAAATTTGAAGGCCTCCTAGGGACTGGCTCTACAGAGTCAGGAGCTGCCCACGCCTTCGTGCAATAACTTGCATAAGGGGGTCGAAAGGCGGAGACACCCAGGAGGTGGAGGGCCGAGATCCAAACACCTCTAGGTATACTGACTCATCCTCAGAGGGATTGTTGGTGGGCCAGTTTCCCTCTGTTTCAGAAGTTCTAGGATGTCTGAGAAGGAGACATCCTCAGAGAGGATCTAGGGATCCCTCTGACTCATCAAAGTCAGTATCCAGTGACAGACTCGGGGAGTCTACATGCTTCCTCTTACAAGTCCTCTTCCTAGGAGGATCTCCCGAAACATCAGGAGAATCCTCGGAAGAGGGGAAATTCCCAATGGGGAAACCTGAGGCGGAGGATCTCTGGGTCCTGTAGCAAGAGAAGTGGCAGAGATGTCAACAGGTACTATAGAGGGAGGAGCTACGGGAACAGACTGCTGACTGATACCAGTGGCCAGTACACTCTTCATTACCTCGAATGCTCCCCTCCCAGGCAGGTCCGAGAGAACCCGCTCCGAAGAGCTAGGAACTCCCGGGACCACCGAAAGGGAAGTCTCCGAGGCAGATGTCGGAGCCGAGCTCACCAAGGCCGAGGCTCCAAGGGGAAGAGCGGGCTCGGACAAGGGTCCGATGCCACTCACCCCCTCGGAGGAGACCATGGAAGCCCGACCACCGAATCCCTCTAAGGAAGAGGAGATGAGTAGAGGCTGAAGGAACAGAAGGGGGTATCCGTCCTCCAGCCGTAGCAGTAACCATGCCCGAAGACTCCAACTCCAAACTCTGGGGTAGAGTTGAAGGAGGAACTGTAACGGGGTGTGGACCAACAGTCGTCTGCTGAGACGGACTGTGTAGCATTTGGGCCAGTACCTGTGACTTGAGTAATCTACTGACCACTCTCTCTAGGTCATGATCTGACAACCTGGATGACCTTGAAGATCGGCTCCGATGGCTCCGTTCCGATAGAAGAGGCGGCCGAGCCGAAGTATCGGTTCCAAGGAAGGAGCCCTCGCCCTCTTCCTGGAATGAGCCACCGGAGCCGATACTACAGATCCTGTCGGGCCGACTTCGGAGCCGACAGAAGCGTCTCGATGTATCGGCTCCAGCCGGAGCCGATACAGCCACCAAAGTAACGGTGTCGGAGCCGATCGGAGCCGACACCGATGCCTGCCACATGGGTGTCGGAACCGATCGGCGCCGACATCGAAGTGGACAATACAGATTCGGCACCGATAGCCATCGGTGCCGAAGCTGTCAATCCAGAATCGGCTCCAGCCGAGCCGATCTCGACTCAGTATGCAGTCGGAGCCGAGGCCGCAGGCTTAGATACAGAAGCCTGGGCCTTGGCAGGTTTTGTTGATTTTGGTGGAGCCGACTTAGCCGGAGAGCCCTCCGGCAAGAAGGCCCCTAAGAATCAACTTGTTACGTCTCTCCTGCAGGACTCTCTGGCTGAAGGAGTGACAAATAGCACAGGAGTCCTGCAGGTGAAGAGGGCCCAGACAATACAGGCAAGAAGTGTGACCGTCTGTCAGAGACATCTTCTGACAGCACGAGTCACACTTCTTAAAACCTGAAACCCTCTCCTTTGACATGGTGCCGAACACACAATACACACACACCAGTCAAATTAAATTAAATTAAATTAAACAAAATACCAAGAGGTATTCTATAAAACACCAACACACACACCCTAACAGGGGGGGGATGGGATAGGAATTGACTAACAAAAATTAAAAGAGACAGGGAATTTCTGTCAGAAAGGGATAGAAATTAAATTTAAACTATCAAAAAATTAGTTTTAGACTAAAAAAGGGGCTTGAAAAATCACAAAAGTGAACAACTTACCAGGAGCTGGTAAAAAGAAGACCTCCTAAGCGAAGCGGCAAACGAGATCTGGGTACTTACCGCCTTGCATCATGGGATATGGGGCTGCCTCGAGCTGGTGGAAGAAACTCTCGAGCTTAGCAAGTGCCGAGTCGGAGCCGAGGGATCGGCTCCGAACCCATCAAGCAAGAATGAAGGCGAGATTGACAACTTAACATTCTGTTGTTTACAGTACATAACAAGCAATCTAAGAGCAAAGGCAAATCAACAATGATATTCCCTGTTAAGGCACTGCACAGCAACAGAGCAGACATTTATTAATCTGTTCTGATGACCAAGTCTGTGCAAGCCAGAAAATGACTAGACCAAGGTAGAATAAATCTGAATATGCACTTATTTCTGACACCTGCTTTATACTATTCAAGGTTATTGGGGAGCCAGAACCTACTCCACCAAGCACTGAGTATAAGGCACAGAACCAATCCAGCATAAGATGCACATAACATACAGGCAACTAAGGGCTGCCAGTTAACATGTCGATATGTCTTTGGATATAGAAGGAAGTCTAAGACTACAGTGAAAACAGTTTTGGATACAGGAACAATAAATATGCAGACTCTACAAAGAAGGATCATCGAGGAAGTGAACCAAAGAACTAAGTGCTACGAGGCAGCAATGCTAATTACATCTTTTTTTTTGTATGCCTTACTGGTTCATTAATTTACCAGTGGTAAAGGCCATAGAGCAGATGTTTTCCTTTTGGTGTGAGGAACAAAACAACCAGAAAGCTACAATTATCCCAACAGGATCAAGGGGTTTCTGATTTAGCCCTATGGCTTTTTTCTGCACATCACTACTTTGAGACCCAAAAGACTGATATGCAATGAGTATTTGCAAGGGGAAGTCTCATATTTACAGAAGTGACATTGCTTCATCTGTCAGCCCCCCCACCCAAAAAAAAGATAAGTGCCTTTGTTAATACTTGATCTCACCAGGGATTTTGAATAGAATCTGCTGTCATTACAACTCCTCCTCCTTTGAGACAGGTGAAAATGCATCATGTCATCATTTATTCTTTCTTCCCAGCCAGCTCCTCCAGTGTCCCGGCCATTACTCAAACTTTTATGCTCAGATAAGGGCTTTATCCCCCCATGGCATGGGGATGTCTAAGACTTTAGTATTAATATGCAAAGCAGAACACTGCCAAAATATCAACTGCATTTCTACAGAGAAGGATGTAAGAACTCACAAATTAAAAAGACAAGTTTTCACTAAATCACGTGAACAATGATAGGATCAGCCTTGAAGGTTTGTAGCTTGGGCATTACTTCACCAATCTACAGATGGTATATTTTTCTTTCTGCAAAATCCCCCTTTCATGGAAGTCCATACACCTTGCTTTTTCATGCTGTGATGGAAAACACCAGTTATATTAGAAAACTCATCCCAACAGCCTGACAAGTTCATGCCCTTGCTAACAGCAAATCAAGGAATAATGCCGATTGACTCCACATTATTAAACAAGTTATGTAAACAAATATACATGTCACATTAACAGGAGATTCCACTAGCACTTGCAGGGCAAAGCATGAGTCATCTACAGTATAAAAGAAGGTATTCCTAACCCATCAAAAAGGGTCTTCTCATAGATCAAGTGACGAGAAATCATTTGTTATGTCCAACTCCACAGACCCCCCCCCCTTGATGGGTCCTTGGATGGGTGGGATTCGAGCAGTACAGCCTGTGTAAAAATGCCAAATTATATCTGAAGACCACAGCTCAGATGGTCGAGTCATACAGAACCAGCTTTTCAAATGTGGTCTTTCTCCCTCACTCACATTTTGAAACAGTAATACTTAGCAAATGTGTTCAATGAGAATGAAGTGGTAATGATAGACACCTGCAATAAAGGTATTCTAGAAGCAAGCAATGAAGTAAGACTGCTAGTTGATTGAGATTTGATTGAAGCACATGTCAATACATAGTAATCTACTTGGGAAGTGTATGCTTTGCAACCACTAGCTCACCTCTCTTTAGAGCAAAGAACATGAGCAACTGGCCTGTTTTTCTGAATCTGTACACCTTCAATGAGTAAATCCAGAGTTACCTGTGCACATCCAAAGTGTGAAGGGCAGCTCTCCCCCAAAAAAATGTGGGAGATGAATGCAGTGCTTCAGGAGAAAACATGAGTTCTTCCTGATGGACACCCCATCCTTGAGAAGGCCAAAGAAGGCTCTCCACACATGAAGGCTTAAGGATGCATTATGTGGAAGTAATGGGTCAGCAGAAAGACTTCTTTCCAAGGAAAGAACTTCAATTCCACTGAGCCAGCAAGCTAAAATGGTAGACACAAAAGCCCATCAATTATAAAGTTTAAGTACGGTGATGTGAGTAGTGTTCTTCAGTGGAGGATGGAGATACAGCACTCGTGAGTGACGAGCCATACTCTCACTTTCCACAAGAGCAAAGTGGGTAGAAAGTGCTGACTAATGACCTATGATTGTGCAGGCGTACGACCTCTATCAGAATCACCTGCAGACTGAATAAACAGGACGGTACAAGGTCTCTATATGCTCTACTCACACGAAGAACCATTTCCGCTTTGAAACAAACCTCCTGAGTGGGGAGCTTCTGGGCAGCTTCAACCACCTTAGAATTCCCCCACCAGCAATTCCAGCAAGGGGGGGGGGGATCTACAGTAGCAAACAGGTCAACCAAAATTTTTTGTTGAATCCAGAGTTCCAGGAGTGGACTGCAGACCTGAATTAAAGTATCTGCTAAATTGTTCATCTCCCAGGGTATGTCAGCTGAAGAAAAAACTGTCCATGGCCTGATGCCAACCCTCCCACCATCAATTCCCAACTTGTACCTCCTTACCTGTTCAGATATCACAAAATGGACTGTATGTCTTCCTTAATAAGAAGTCCCCGCAGCTGTTCTTTAAGGTTTTTAGGGCTAGGATCACTACTCTGAACTCCAAATGGAGGATATCAGCTCCCCATGGGAAGACTATTCATCAGATTGTGGATACTATCTACCAAACCAGGGTTTGGAAACAGTGGGTTGAACATCAGTAGCAAGACTAAGCAAGCTGTATAGCTTTACAGCTATGACTTCTCACAGTTTACTACAATACTTGCATTCACAAAAACGTAAATGGCTCTATGAAGATCACAGCAGCCATCAAGTCCAGAGGACATAGCAGAATTTGAATCTGGGCTCTTCACTACACCCTACCTAATGGTCTTCTGAGCTTACAGGAACAGAAGCAAAGACAGACAATGGAAACTATGCAATGCAAACCTTATGAAAGATTCTTCAGAGCCAGAATCAGACAAGACTTCTACTTTATAGACACCTTTTGGGTCAATATCCATGGGAGTGCCTAAAGGTGGAGAAAAAGGCACCAATTAAGTCCAGTGACATCATCTAGGGGATGGAAGGGTTGGCATAACAGTTAAGGTCTTCACCAAACAGATTCAAGATACAAGGTTTAATTCTTACCTCAGGTTACTGGCTAGGTTGTAATAGTATGCAGAGTGATTGCCTAGTATTTACCTATGCATCCTGTAGAACCAATACATGTTCCCCATGCATACCACATGTGATGCCCAAATTAACTAATGTCCAGAAAGGGAAAAAATCGTCTCCTTCAGATGTAGGAAAAAGTGGAAGTAAAATCTTAGTTCCTCCTCTATGCCAAGTCAGCCTCTACAGCCCTTTTCAACTGTAGAGTCTAGGCTAGTTTTAACAGCTACCCTCAAACAGACTAATCTGATAGTAAAGCTCTTTCTTGGGGAAAGAACCTATGAGCTCCAGGATGTGTCTGAACTTCACCATGTATACAAACCACTGACCCTTTGTGGCAGTTCTTCAAGCCAGGTGAAATCAGTGGTTTGTCCCACAGGCAGTCTCATATATTACTTAGACTGCAATAGGGCTAAAGGGGAAGGTGCGATCATATCGACCTGGCACACTAGGGGGCAAGATCATGCAGTGCTGAATGGCCTTCTTTTTAGCCACATTGGAGGCCTCTTCCTTTTTTTTTCGAGGGGGGGGGGGTGACCAGGCTAAGTACAGAAAGGGGAAGTGGCAACGAGGGGGGGGGGTGATCCACCAAGCTGACAGTCTAGTTCCTTTGCACGATATCACTGATCAGCTCCTAGGCCAACTTGATCAAAGAGCACTTTCTCAAAAAAAAAAAAAAAAAAAAAAAAAAAAAAATGGATTTACAATATCTTGTTCAAAAACTTTTCCTTAAGGGTAGGTAATCTCACCTCCTGCGAGGGAGACAAAACTTGAGCCTGCAACACTAGTCAAGGAATCAGCACAACCAAAACTGCACCAAGATATGTGATTGTCACACAGAAGTAGATGTAGAGAGTCCCATGAAAATCCTGCTTAAGCCCAGAATCAGAGATATAGGTGAGCTTTATCAACAGCACTGATCACAAGGTAGGCCTGGAACTAGGGTATGTGAGATGCATAACCAAGTGTTCTGAGCTCCACCGTGGCACAGAAATAAGACTTTCTTGCAATAGATCACACAGAAGGCAGCACCAGGGTGCAAAGTAAGTTAGTCTGCCCATTTAGGTTGCAACCTACAAAAGGGAGAATTCTTTCTCAGGTTTCTAACCCTGACAGAACAGAGTTGCGGTGCACCTAGACTACTCTACTGGCTTCCTTAATGAATAATACCAAGGGCAGAAAGGTTCAAGGCTTCTGATTCCAGACACCTCCAACGAGGACAAAGTGGTCAAGACTGGTCTAAGCTGTTCCACGACTTAATCAATGAAGCAGAGGTCATCCAGAAGAGATGGAGGGTGGACTATGCATCATCTACTTCCAGCAGACTGACTTCAAAATCCTCAGAATTATGACAGGACCTTATGAATGCATGCGTACCAAGACAGTCACCAGCTACAAGGATAACAGTATGATAGCTCACAGCTGGTCACTGGGAATCTAAGAACCAGCACTGGACTGCATACTTTCAATAGGCAGCATGGCATGGGAAGAAAGTCACTTAAGTCCTGGCATGGACTTCAAAATGGTGAACTCCCCCGAATCAAGCTCCCACCAGACAAACATAGGTTTGCTGTCCAGTCCTTGATGCACAAGCTTTGGTAGGCATTGTTTTTTGCTTGTTTAAGGAAGACTAGATGGATTCTTCTCAAACTGTGCCTGCTGGCAAAAAAGGCCTCGGGACAGATCTATGCTGACAGCCTCTGGACCATGTATGCAAGCATACTAATCAAGTATGGGCACCAGCCAATCCCATGAAATAAGATGGTACAAAAACATTGGGAAGCTCACACAAGCAGGAGTTACAGGGTGCCTCATTGGTCATAGATGAGCTCACCACCTGAAGAAAATGTCAGAGGGAGCAAGGCCGGAAAGAAACACTGGACTTGTAGCAAGGTGGATCAGGCTCGGACCTGGCCTTCATTGTTTGCTCCTGTGGCTATGCTCCCATGTCTGTAGCTGCAAGGCTAATAATCCCAGCAGTCTCCACATGAAGTGTTTGAGACCATCAATAGGAAGTAGGCAACACATTTTTCTTATGTTTGACATCAAGTTGCTGGTCTGAACAGCTGGGATTTGTGGCAGTTGTTAGCGTTCCTTAAGATAATCCAGACAATGCATGTGCTAGTCTTGGTTAGCAATATGACTGACACTTGCTAAGATGCTTAGGGGCATGCAGATGCAGGATTTCACTGATAACAGCAAAGTCCAAGATTCGCCCAGAAAGGTACTGTATACAACAAGGTACAAACATGATTAAAACCTAGGATTTGCTAATAAAACACACATGCCAGGAAACTATCTTGTTGTGTACCTCTATAAAGACTGAGAATCACAAACAGCTTCTTTAAGATGCAATAAGAAAACAATGCAGAGGCCAATGCAACTGCAGTAATGTTACTCAGCAGCCACATTTTCAGGCCACAGGCCTGTTCCTGCAAGTTTTTACTATGACCATGCTTACCACAAGCTGGGAATTTTCATTTCATAGCCCTCAGATTCATTTTTGGATCCTTTACCAGATTTCACAGCTGCAAGGTGCTGGATTAATAAAGTAGGAAAATGAGCATGAGAACTAGAGTCATAATTTGAATGCTCGCTCTCTTTCTTTTTGCAAGGGCTGCACATACCTGCATCCTTTACAGGGCTTTGCACACACCACTGCCTCTATATAAACTGCCACTACTGTCACTGTACCCTCAGGGTAATGGCAAAAATGGTGCATTAAAAAATATATCAAACTTCAACTTATAAAAACTCACAATTTTGAAGACGATCCACCAAGAAACAGTATTTTAATTGCAGGCAGATGGAGTTAAAATATACTGGTAGTAGCAACAACTTGGAACCTAGCACCACTCTGTGGTGCAGAGGGATTAAGTCCTTACTGCAACACAGGTTACTGGGGTTCACGGAGAGGCTACCGCATTGGAGCAGCCACACAGAGAGGGGAAGGAGTGAAGGGGCATGGTCCACTTTCCTTGAGGGACATGATGAGTTCAAATGCACTCAGAGTCACACTAGGTAGATTGACCTCCCCAGTGGAGTCCAAACAGACCACTGCTTGTGCTCTAAGAGCATGGGGCAGGGCTGCTTAAATGCAATGACCCTTGCAGAAATGAGGGGACATTCTCCGCAGATGATTCAGTACATGCTCCTCCAGGGCACTCAGGGCTGAGGAGAAACTGCAGTCAATAAGAAAAATGCAAACAGGCACTAATGGCTGTATAAATGACAGCCCCTTCCCTGGTGAAGGGGAATGAATAAACTGACTGCTCTGCTGGCCGGGGGGGGGGGGGGGTATGGCTGATGGGAGTAAAAAGTGCAACAAAATATAAAAGTTCTCCAGTTCTACACAGAATACTGCACCTATGCTGGTCCTCATTTCAGATCTGTTTCAAAGAGAAATACCTGCCTTTTTTCTAGAACAAACCTTTTATTTTAATTTCTGAAAAAGGCGAACAGATCAACTGGCAGAAATCAGCTAGAAGTGCACCAGGCACACTTCCACATACCATTTCCAACAATGAATGATAGTGGATGCTATGTTGCAGATACTGATGTTGCAATTTATTCTGTAAAACAAGAAATATGTTGTGTTTATGATGTTTTTTCTCTTGTGTATTATTTTTTTTCTGTACAGCTACACCCAAAATAACTGGTGACCCTTAAATTTTAAGTGAAAAAAAATCTTCTAAAGGCTGAAGATCAAAAAAGAACATGAAGGAAGCTCTTCTGAGCTTGAAACTATAGCAAGCTGCTTGCTGCAAACAACCAATTTGTTACAGTTTAAGTCACTGTATACCGAGCACTTCAACAGTGACTCCAAATGCAGTACTGACAATTTATGAAGCCACAAAATCCTTCTCTTCATAAAACAATGCTGGCACTGCATTCTCACACCTTCTCACACCATCAGCACATGTGCCCCCTAGCAACATCCACCTGGGGCAGTTGCCCCCTTCACCCTGCCCAAAATTATGTCACTGGAGGCATCTGAAAATGGTTAAGAAAAGTATTCTTGGAATAGAAAAAAATTTTACTTTTACAGAAATACAAACACTTGCACTGTGGATTCAACATCTCACTTATTTAATTTTCAGTTTCAGCATCTCATATATTTAATTTCAAACTAAAGTTTTCTACTTGTTGTATGTAGTGGGCAACATCTTTTGCAAGGAGCAGAGGTCTCCTATGGATACAGTTAATACAAAATAAAGAAATACAGTGGCCCATTCCCAATTCCACCTTTTGGGACAGCAGACAAGTATTCTTATGCCATACTACATCTACACTAAACTCATGAGATAGAATCTGCAGCGCTATCAAATTTCTTGGGGAATACCCTTCTCCACTAAAAATAAAAGCCACTCCCAGACAGACTTAAATTAAAAAAAGATACACATACATGTGCTCACAGTTTTAATGAGCACTGGCTTACAAATATCTGCCAGTTACATTTGTCATGCACTGGGACACACAAATAAAGGACAGCACTTACAATTAAGCTTGACTAAAAGACGAGCACACAATGATGCTTGAGAGGGTGCATGTTATAGGGCAATAATAGACCATCCAAGGGTGTTGTGAGAAGGTGGTGGTCTTCCTCACCCATGGAACTTCAGTTACTTCCTATAGCGCCACCCCGGAGGGCATAACTTTGTTTAAAAATGTTAACAGTAATGCTTCAGTAATTTCAAAACAGCTTTTACTGCACACTGGAAAAAAATGTTTTTCTTCTCATGATCTGGAAAAAAGTAGTCGCCAATAAACAGCATGTTAAAATAAAAATAAAACTCGAGTTTTCAGAACAATGGTACCAGTTTTCTCTTGACAATGCTTCCATATACACTTTCCATTAGCATTACCTGTTGTCCTTCTGTACTGGAAAACCTAAGGTCAGAAATGCTCAATACAAAGCTAATCCAGTCTAAACAACTTGCACAACATGACCACCCACCCAGACTGAACAATACAAGACAAATATGAGTTCATCACTGGCAATGTAATACATATTTGCACCAGTCAGTCTTGTGTATAAAACTGTTAACTCGCATAAGAGTCTTTAAAAGATATGTAGTACCACATCTGCACCACTATAAATAGTGCAATGATTCCTCTGTGCAAATGTCAGTTAAAATTACTAGTTATCAGCATTAAGCCAGTCACTCATGACAGTTGTAGTCATTTCAGTTTCACTGTCTCACTTATTTTCTTATGGCACAAATGAAATGTCAGATGCTGCCAGGTTTTTACAAAACAACTGCAAACCTTCCTAATATGACATGGTCTCTGCAACACACACTGTGTCTAGCTGTTGTATTCACATAAACACAAATGACGGTCTCCGTAACTACCCAAAACAATACTTCAAAATACAGGTAAACAGAGTCATGAAATTCAACCTTCTAAAGTGGATAACAATGCAGAAACTACTCCACAGATTTCTGAAAATGCCTTTTTCACAAAGAAGGTTATAGACAGAAGGGATGGACTAACCAGAATGGGTAGTGGACATGGAATCTCCACTAGGAGCATCCAAGAGGACATGGAACACATGGGAACACAGAGCAAGAGGGAACGTAGGGGGTGGAAAGGAAGTAAAATACTAAGGCACTTAAAAGGGCACTTCAAACAGTCTTATTAAGTAAAGGTAAGAAAAATGAATACTTCATCAGCGTACTAAAAAGTACAAAGTTCTCTTAATTTCAGATGCCACAGTATGCAAGTCTCCATTGCACTCTGTGATTCTGACTGATCTGGTGTTATAAGTGCCAAAATTAGAATTTCTATTAAGATACAGGGTTTACAGATTTATTTTGAACATTTAATCATTATTTATTTTTCTTCAGAAAGGTCATTTAAAGGAATCTCCACTGATGACTTGATGATTTGTGCAACTTCTGTTTAATAAGACAGATAGTGTGTGTGTGTGCATGCACGAGTATGTGTGTGTAAAGGGGGGCGTCTGTAATGATATAAGCAAAAATGTGCAAGTCACACACATGACGATGGCAATTGTGAGAAAGTCTTCTCAGATTCCTAAAAGATGTTAATATTTAATCATTTACAATTCTGTTCTAAAAGTGAAAAATTCAAGATGCTAGCCTGCTGGGGTTGGGAGGGTGGCCTAATGGTTAAGGTGTTTGCCTTACAAGAACAAGGTGCAGGGTTTGAGTCTCACAAGGGATAATTGGCTAGGTTTAAAATGGCTCGCAAGGGCAGTTCGCTTAGTACTAATCTATGAACCTAAGTGATCAAGAGCAAAGCATTTATTTCCATTTTCCAAACTTGCTGTCTGCACTTTTACCTCACTGGGCTTTACTTGTATTTATTAGCCTAAATACGATCTTCAGGCACGCAATCAGTTCTGTTATTCAGTAACTGCCATTTCTGAAGCAGAATATTAATGAGAACATTAAAATGCCTACCTGCATTTAATACTGAAAGTAAATGAAGTAGCAAATGAGCAAAATAACGTTGCTGTACATGAAGAAAAGTGGTAGACACCATTTTGTGAAGAAGTTAGCCATTATTCAGTCACACTGGCTGCACAGTCAGAAGTGAATAAAGTTTTTCCAAGTGCTTTTTTATCCCTCTGCTTCCCTTCCACTAAGCCTCCCCTATCAGTCTTGCAATTATTCATTCCTACTGGTGGTGGAGTCATTAGATCCACTGGAGCAACAGTTGTCCGAGGAAGTAGTCATTCAGACGTACTACTGAGAAGTTTTTGCTATAGTTGGCATCTTGGCAATGGCAGCATTTGTGCAAGTCAATAACTCCAAGTCCCAAGGCAGTGGAACATACTACCCAAATCACTGCAGAGATTCACAACCCCCCCCTGCAAGTGGCTATGCAATTATTAATGAGAGTTACCACCAGGTAGTGGATGGATAAGCAAAAAGCCTGCCTCCAGGATATCCACTGTAATGTCACACCCCCCATATTGCACTGGTCTCCATTATCAGTATCCTCAAGTGAGTAATCCACCACAGTCAATGCTTTACTTCTCTAGGTCACAGTGCTGGCTAGTCAAGAGTTAATATTTTAAGAGAAAGGGACAGGGGAGCAATAAAAAAAAAAAGACCTGCTCTTCAGGGGGTTTGAAGTGGAGTCCAGGAAAGAAGCTGCAGTAAAAGAAAAAAAATCTTTATATATATATATATATATATATATATATATATATATATATATATATATATATATATATATATACACACACACATATATACATATATATATATATATATATATATATATATATACACACACACACACACACAAATATATAACTATATATATATATATACACACACACATACATACATATATATGCGTGTAATTAGTTGGGCATATAAAATAATGCATGACTGATTATTAGAATCAATCAAGATAGATTAATGACTGGGAAATCTGGGAAATGAGAAAGGCAAGGTAATACGTAAAGAAACAATGGGAGAATATTTGCAAGGCTGTGGAGTTTAGGGTGTTTGAATAGGTATCTTATACCCCAAGTAGATTTCAGAGAATTTTTTCCACAGGTAGACAGCAACTATGGAGGTATAATGGGAAAGACAGGGTACCTGGGAACATTTTTTTTTTGGGGGGGGGGGGGTTAACAAGTTGATATTTTTCAGCAATTCCCTACAGGGTATGTTTTCAGAAATGGTGACAGAACAAATTATTTTAACTAAGGAACTGATTTTTTTGACCTCAGATACAGAAAGTGAATTGCCTAGACACAGTAAGGTCCTCTTAAAGTTTAACGATGTTTGCTACCAAAAAAGCAATTATTAGGAAACAGAAATCAAAATCAAAAACAGCTGTAACAGAACTGAATGAGAGAAAAGTAATGGAAGTGGGAACTTTAGGAAAGAGAAGGAATAAACTATGTAGAAGTAAATGGAATCTGTGGGGAAAATACATGCAGAATAATGCTTAGAAAAACTGATATTTCAGGGAACACGGTTCATGAGCAATCTATTCAATATTAAATTAAGACAAATATAATTGTAAAATTTGAGCAAATGAAAACTGTTGCATTTGTTTTCCCTTTTATATATGAATGGGTACTCATGTCACTATGCAATTTGTGATACAAAGATGTTAAAACAGTATTTTAAAATAAACATTAAAGGTTATGAAAAAAGTTTGTTTTAAAATAAACATTTAAGTGCTATGAAGAAATTTCTTTTCTCACAAATGAGTTTGTTGCACATGTAAGCTTCAGAACTGTATTAACACCCTCAACCAAACTACTTGTTTACTTCATAGCGTACACTCTTGTACACAAAACTGTCAGGTAGTATTTTTCTTCTCTGAGTGATTAATGCTCTGGCATTTTCAAGACAAAAGGACTTACAAAATCTGCTTATTTAATGTAATAGATGTTAACTTGTACTATGCAATAAGGATCACTCTCTAAGTGATCATGTTTTCTTGCATTCAGGACCATCTTAAACTAAAACTATGTCCATTTGCAACATGACTTTTATGATGACATTTGGAATATTATTGTCAATCATCTAAACACGATGAAAATACCCAAGTTATGGCTTTAACTCACTACCATATCTTATATGACATTCGCGCTAAAATAGTGTATTATGGAAAACATACATACCTTTCAGAAGGCACTTGGGTCTCTTCAAAACACTGATGAATTCTTTAAGGATAAATAACATTAACATTGCATTCTCTGCATTAGCAGCCTGTCCATCTTTCAACTTTGACACAAACTCAGTCATCAGCTGCACTGGCATAGAGCCCTCCATCAATTTATTTTGCCATTCACCAGGAACGTTATCCTGCAAGTTAAAAAACATGGCAAAATTAGTACTGCAGAGCTCAAAGGCAAGATCATTTTAACTAGAGTTAGCCACCAATAATGAACAATAAATCAAGGAGGTAAATCTGGGTAACTCCAGTCCAGCAGTAAACCTGAGAATCTTCTGTGTTGTAGGAGTTGGTGAAAGACACTAGTATTTATTTATTTATTTATTTATTTTATTTTACATTTGTTAACCGGGCTAGTCTAACTGGATATATTTCCATTTTCAGTAGAGACCCGGTGAGAAAAGCTCCACATAGAGATAAACACAGTTACATAGTATGCAAAAATGAGCTGAAATAAAAAGGAGGTGGGAATAGACAAATATACAGGATAACATCATAGGATTCAACATTCACATAACATCATAGTAAAGCTTAACCTCAAAATTGCCAAACTGTCTGAGAAGGTTGTGGAAAAGTAGTTCAGTGAAAATACAACAGGCATTGTAAAAAGTAAGCTAATAAGAGATCAGTCCATCAGCAGTGTTCTAACAGAACTGCTGTAGGTCAGCATGGTTAATGAATGGTCAAGAGCTCCGACTCAATAGCTCCAGGGTTTGGGTTTCACTCCTGACCTCACTCACTGTATGGAGTCTATATGTTCTCTTTCTTGTTTCAGAACTTCAAACTGCATATGGTCGTGACCATATGACAGACATTCTGAAACACTGTACTGTTTGCACTGAGATTGTGGTACAATGGGGATCAGGGAATTCGCTCTTTCCCCACTACAAGGGGTGTGGTGGAAGCAGGAAGCTTGCAAACCCCCCCCCCCCCGCTGCAAAAACATTTTTTTTGTACTTCTGTAGTTTTTTTTTTCTCAAAACAAGTTTATTGTTTTAACATATAAGAGAAATATCATAACAATTTTATACAAATAATTAAAAATAGGTATTATTATAATATTCAACAAAACAACTAAATTATTTACAAAAACATCCACTACAATCAAATCAATTAATTAAACTAAAATACTGTGCTATTGAAATTAGAATTTTTTTTAACAAATTTTGTAAATTATCCCATACAATAAAATGTGATGTTTTTCTAGTTGTTCTCATTCTAATTGTGCTTATTTCCATATGACACATTATATTCATAACATTTTTAAATTTATTGAACGAAGGAGGTGTATCTGAAATCCAATTTCTAGTTATTATTTTCCTAGCCACTGCTAGGATAGACCATAACAAGGGAAGCTTAATCTTTTAAACACATTGAGGTACAAGTGTGTTGAATAATATAAGAGACTTAGAAATAATGAAATTATCTGTAAAAGAGCCTGCAAAAATTCATTAATTGACTTCCAGTATTCTTTCAACTTCATACAGTCATAAAACATATGAGCCCAGTCAGCATTAATTTCTACATTACATCTCTTACATAGATTATCTTTATTATTAATTTTATTCATCATCAAAGGTGTATAAAAAGATCTATGTAAAAATTTCCATGTATAAAGTCTCCAGACAATGGAAGATGTAGTTCTATAAGCAGATTCCAATATATATTGTTTATCTTGAGTTGGTGGGTCCCCATTAATAGAGGTGAAATAATTCCAGTATGAATCTACATTGTAAAAAGTTTCTTGTCTGATAATTTTATGTATATATGAAAGTTTACCTATATCAGAAACTTTATGCTGTAAATTTATTATCAAGTAATCAATCAGTTTTGGAATAGATTCTTTAACTGTTATAGACATTAGATCTATTCTATCAATGAGATGTTGTCTAAAGATCTGAACCTCTAACCAGCAAGTTTCCCTTAGATCAAATTCTTGTTTTAAGAAATCTAGATTTTTAACTTTATTATCAGATATCAGCTGATACCAGTACTTTAGTTATTATCTATAGCTAAATGAGCTCCTTCAGAAGTAGATGACATAAGCATACCCTGAGTATAAATTATAGGGAATACAATAAAATTCCATTCCCTATACTTAGGGTGCATGAATATAAAGTTACGATAACTACTAATAATATTTAATGGGTAACAGACCATATGTTTAGGTGTAATAGGTGAAGTACAAAATTCCTTTAGCAACCACAACATGGAGTTATTTATAATCATATTTTTATGTGTTAAGGAGATTTTCATGAAGTGCATACTAATTAGCTCCCAATAATCTTTCCATTTTGCGACATATGACCGATCTATTAATAAAGTAATAACTTTTATAATAGAAGAGATAATATATAAATTAAAGTCTGGAAAAGAAATACCCCCTTGAGACCAGATATTAGTATGTTCCTTTAATGCAATCCTAGGTCTATTAGGTGCCCATAAGAAATTTAACATTAGTGTATTCAGTTTCTTGATAGTTATTTTTGTAGGTGAAAGTATTATTGATTGTATTAAGTATAAAATCTTGGGGAATATTATCATTTTAATAATTGTAAGTCTCTCCTCCATAGCAAAAAACATATTATTCCAGGTATTAAAAAGATTTTGTATATTAAGAAAACAGGTATTATAGTTATTATATATAATAGATTTAATATCTTTAGATAGCATTATACCTAAATAAGTTATCTGACCTGAGTTGGGTACATATTTAGTAAAATCACTAACGAGTATTTTTAGGTCGTATATATAGGTAGTATTTTAGTTTTTCTTCATTGAATATTAAACCAGAAATACTTTTAAAATTCATCATTTTATCAAATAAAGACTGCATAGAAGAATTAGATCCTGCTGATGTAATTAGAACATCATCTGCAAAAGTTGAATTTGTGATGTTGTATTTTCTTCTATTTCAAAACCCTCTATGTCAGTACTGTTTCTAATCAAATTAGCCCAAGGCTCCATTACTAAAGTGAATAATAGTGGAGAAAGTGGACATCCTTGCTTTGTACCTTTAAGAATGGGTATTTTTGTGAAACATATGTTCCTACCTTAATATAAGCCAGCGTTCCTTTGTATAAATGCTCAATTAAATTTACAAATGCATCAGAGAAATTTGTGCATTTCAGTAAGGTAAACAGATAGTCCCAACTTACTGAATCAAATGCTGAACCTATATCAAGACTAATAAGTGTTAAATCTTTCTTTTTCCTATTTGCAAAATCAATTAATGTTAAAGTTCTTCTTATATTATCAAAAGTATTTCTATTTACAATGAAGCCCGTCTGATCTATGTCTATAATGCCGGGATAATTGTCTTCAATCTATCAGCAAAAATACTCAAACATTTTATAATCAACATTAAGTAATGAGATGGGTCGATATGAAGAACATCTAGTTGGATCTTTATTAGGTTTTAAAATTGGTGAAATAAATGTATATTGCCAAGATGGGGGGGTTATTAACTCAGTTTGGGCCAGAATAAAAACCTTATGTATTAATGAATATGTAGTTTTAGAAAGGATTTTATATATCTCTGGTATAATACCATCATTACCCGGTGCTTTGTTTGATTTAAGCTTATTTATTTGTGTAATAACTTCTGTATATGAAATACTCTTGTCCAATAGTTTAATCTGTTGTTTATTAAGCTTTTTATTCATGTTTGTGGTTATAAACTCCTTTATTTTATCTTTAGGTTCCATGTTAATGTTGTTATGGTTAATCTTGTGAAAGTGATTTCTAAATTCATCCAGTATTTCTGGTATACTAGAAACATTCTTCTTTTCCTTAGAGAAAAGATTTCTTTGATATGGTTTTGTTTATTCAATCTTTTTGTTTTATTTTTAAGTCTATGTAAGTATTTGGGGCTTATTGAATAAGACAAAACTTGTATTCTCTAAAGTTATTTTAACTTTATGAGTTAAAATTTCTTTGTATTTCTCATTTAGTTTGTTTATTTCTTCAATAACTTTCTTGTCCATAATATTTTCTTTATTATTATGCTTATAAGAGTCCAGTTTACTTTGAATATCTAACAATTCCTTATCCCAAGATTTCCTTTTGTTATTATACCATCTGATACTTTGTCCATATAGATATGATTTTAAGGCATCCCAAACATAGACAATGGAGACTTCAGGAGTATTATTTATGTCTAGAAAATGTTGTACTTCTGAAAGTATATATTCTTTATAGTCTTTTAGCTGAGTTAAGTATGCTGGTATCCTTTTGATCTGAACATTATGAGTATTTTTTATCATGAATTCAAAAACAATTGAGTTATGATCAGATATAGGACATGAAATGATTTTGGAATTAATTAAATCTGTTACCATCTGGTTAGAAATAAAGACCCTATCTATTTTGAATAAGTTTTGTATCTGTTAGAAAAAAGGTGTATGGTAATGATTTTGACTCTATCTGATTATTAATATCATTCAAATGATAAGAATTAGCAAAATCATTTAAATGTTTTGCATTAGATGTAATTCTTCTTTTCTTTATAGTGGTAGTATCACTTTCATGTAGTATACAATTAAAATCACCAGCTAAAATAATATCCCCTATAGAGAATGATATGATCTTATCAATATGATGTTTCACTGTATTAATACCAATTCCAGGTATCCAATATACATGAATTAAAGTGTAAGTCTTCCCATTAATTTGTATTGTAACCATACAAAACATTCCTTTGTCATCCTGATAAGACTTAATGGTTTTAGGAATGGGCATACTTTTATTCCATAAAATAGCCACTCCTCTTTTTTTCTGAGTGTGCTCTGAACTAACCAATACTGTATACTTATTAGTGGCTAGTTTATCAATATCTTTTTTCAAGAGATGGGTTTCTTGCAGGAAGACTAGATTGGCCTTGTGTAGATTAATGTATCTTATTAGGCTTGCCCTTTTACACGGATTATTCAATCCATTAATGTTTAAAGAAATTCCTTTTAAAGATGTCATTTGGCATTTTTAAAACTCAAGAATCTTATGATCGAAATAACAAATAACCAGATAAATAATGTTACATCTCCTCTTTTAGGTGTACCTTTAAATATAGCTGTATTTATTAAATCTCTTATGGGATTTTGTATAGGATTCAATTTTGTTTGTAGTGACAATGAGTGTACAAAATATATGTATATAGTTTTGACATCCACAATATAACAATGAACAAGTGAAAATAATGTAAGGATTAAACCTTGCATCCCGCCTGGAGTTGAAAACTCCAACTTAGAGTAGTATTTACTACTCAAGTTAATCCCCTACCCTAAGCAGCAGTACCTCAGCTACCACCTTATCAATTTAATACTAGTTATATTTAACTGAGGTTAACAGTTTTCAATTCAATTATCTATCAAGACAAAACTACACATTTGGTAAAACAGCATCATATAAACTAAAATAAACTTTTTTTTTTTTTTTTTAAAAACTGTTCATACTATTATATAGATCTATGTAATATATAACACTTGTATTCTAATAGCATTCAAATAATCTTAATGTTAGAAATCAAGAGGAGAGAAAATTATGTTCTAACATTCATTTAAATCAAAAACTTTGGCTAATATGATTCAGACATTACATGCATAAGATGCATCTATTTTCTGTCATGTGAATTCTATCAACAGCTTCCAAAAAAATCTTGAATTGTTTGTATATGAGCATTTACTTAAACTCATTATTGTCAATAGAGTAAAATATTTTATTCATAAAAATTATTATAAATCATATTGCATAGTTATGCAGATTCTCAGAAACACCTGCGTTATTACCTAAAAAAAAAAAAAAAAAAAAAAAGCCATCACACACATAAACACAGACACACACACATACATATACACACACACATATACACACACACACACACACACACACACACATATATATATATATATATATATATATATATATATATATATATATATGATCTCATTGAGTTGTGTCTTTGTAGAGCACAATCCTACTTGCTGTCCCTAGAATAAATCTGTCTGCTTTATACAAAATAATGCACAGCAAACACATATTAGTAACCAGATTTTACAATCATGCTAACCTACTGCTTTAAAATATATCACATGACATTTCTTCCAGAATAGAGTTATAAGATTATTTATGCTTGTCAATCAGATGAATTAAATGAGTTATAGTAAAGTATATGTTTGGGACACAAGTTTTTAACACAGATTATTATGCTACTGTTAAGTAGATTTTCAAAAACATTTAAATAAATGTTTCATTTTCTATGCCTTCTAAAATAAGATATTTACTTGCTACAAGAAACTACATCATCTAAACTCATCATAACTGACATATTTTATGAATAGAGTATTTTTCCTGAATCTGTGGTGTGTCAGTGTGATAACCTTGTCAATGTTTATACTAACTGCTTTCAGTTTCTCTGTGAAAATTCTGTGAGTGAAGCTTCTGAGGAAACTCATGGACACTATGCATGAGACAGCCCACATCCCAGATTGTCTCCCTTAACATTTTGGCGCGAAACTTATTAAAACTTGTGGCAAACATTCATTTTGTCAATAGAGTAAAATATTGTATTCATAGAAATTATTATAAATCATATTAGATGGTTATGCAGATTCTCAGAAAAAAAAGCCATCACACTCACACACATACATACACACACACACACACACACACACACACACACACACACACACACACACACACACACACACACACACACACACACACACACACACACACACACACACACACACACATATATATATATATCTGATCTCACTGAGTTGTGCCTTTGTAGAGCACTGTCCTACTTGCTGTCCCTAGAATAAATCTGTCTGCTTTATACAAAATAATGCACAGCAAACACATATTGGTAACCAGATTTTACAATCATGCTAACCTACTGCTTTAAAATATATCACATGACATTTCTTCCAGAATAGAGTTATAAGATTATTTATGTTTGTCAATCAGATGAATTAAATGAGTTATAGTAAAGTATATGTTTGGAACACAAATTTTTAACACAGATTATTATGCTGCTGTTAAGTAGATTTTCAAAAACATTTAAATAAATGTTTCATTTTTATGCCTTCTAAAATAAGACATTTACTTACTACAAGAAACTACATCATTTAAACTCATTATAACTGACATATTTTATGAACAGAGTATTTTTCCTGAATCTGTGGTGTGTCAGTGTGATAACCTTGTCAATGTTTATACTAACTGCTTTCAGTTTCTCTGTGAGAATTCTGTGATTTGAAGATTCTGAGGTAACTCAAGGACATTGTGCATAAGACAGCCCACATCCCAGATTGTCTGTCTTAACATTTTGGCGGAAACTTATTAAAACTAGTGACAAACATTCATTTAGCAGTGTAAATGCATCTAAACATGACAGAACCTCCACAATGTATTCCACAGATCATCACAGCCTCTATGCAAGTGAAATTAAACTCAAAATTACCAACAAGTAATAAAACTCAGCATTCTTCTCCCAACTCAATTTTCATACAAATCCTATTATTCACTGTGCCCACACAGTCAAAAGCATTCTATATATTAATAAAGAAAAGAAAAGAGAGTAGAAAATAAAAGGGAGTGAGGCAGAAATAAAAAAATGTAAGAGAAAGCTGTAAGAAGTATATACAATGGAATGTTACTTACTGTTTATATTAATAGAGTTAAAAATAAAACATATTATTTACTCTTATTTAGTTCTGATTATTATTAGTTAAAGCATGACAGATTATTTACAAACAAGCATAAGCAGTATAATCAAGAAAGTATAATTAGAAATAGCATTTGAAGAACTTATAAACTTTTACAAGAAATAAATATGTTATTATTCTATTAATGATATTTTCATTACTGTTCTCTCCCTGCCCTCCCCACCCTTTACCCACTACATAATCTAAATAGAATGTCATTGTTTAAACAAAGAAAATAATAAAAGAAGAAGGAAAAAAAAGGTAAAGATAAAAAAATGTATCAGATTACTAACCTTACTTTTTTCAGAAAGAAAAACAAATCGAGTCACAGCCTGCCATTAAATCCTCAGGCATTTTGACTGGTTATGAAACAAAACATTTCTTTGCACATAGAGAATAACTTTGATTAAATCTTTTCCAAAATATTTGTGGCTTTCTGGAAATGCAGGAACTATATTCAAAAGATTAATAATGAACTAAAATGATGAGAGAGAAAAAAACATATAACAAATCATTTGTTTTTTAGTCTCTTCTTCTTCTCTGAAGTCTTCCAGGAAGCTTCAGTTGCCAATCTCTTTAATGAAGAACTAGCCCATTCCATTTCTTCTATTTTATCCAAAATCCTTTTTTCTTTGACAAACAGTAAAGCAGAGTCTAAATCATCGAAGACCTTAGGACCATCAGGAAGGAAGATTTTAAGCTTGTCAGGAAACAGAAGGTATGTTATAACTGTGCTTTTTTAAGCTCCCTTATTAGTGGCAGAAAAACTTTTCTTTTAGCAATTACCATGGAAGAATAGTCATTGTCAAAGCACAGTTGTCTCATTAAACTTAACAGGAGCTTTAGCCCAAGCAGATTTAAGACCCATCTCTTTATCAAAAGATGATAGAAATCTAACTATAACTGATCTAGGATAGTTTTTGTTAGAGTTAGTATTAGCTATAGATCTATGTGCTCTTTCGATACCAAAAGAGAATGCTTCTGGTAAATCTAAAGTTTTAGGGAGCCATGTTGTTAAAAAAGAAGTAATATTGTTACCTTCAATATTTTCTGGCAGTCCAAAAATCCTAATGTTATTAGCCTAGATCTATTTTCCAGGTCATCCAGCTTTGTTTGTAAATGTGTATTTTGTTTCAGCAGAAACTCAGTGTTGATTTCCTGTTCTTGTATTTTATTTTCCATGTCATTCACAGCTTCTTCTATGCCTGTCATCTGGATCTTCTGTTGTTGCAGGTACATATGTAACAAGTCTATTTGTTTTGTAGTTTTTCTATGAAAGTGTCTATTTTAGTATCCATTTTATCCATCTTAGCAGTAAGTTGCTGGACTATAATTATCAGAGACTGAAGTTCTTTCTTGATGCTGGAGTCTTGAGAATTTGTCTTACTGGAACTCATTTCAGACTGATAAACTGACAGGAAAATTTCCAAAGTAATTTCTGACAGGAATATTATTAAGATTTCCTTTCTTTTTTAGATATAGTTCAAGAACTATATAAAACAAACATATTTAGAAAGAAAATTACTTCAAGAATTAATTTTTTAAGTAATTAATTCCTGTCAATGTAATGAAATTGGTGGAGCTGAAGAAATCTGCTGCTATCCTGTGTTCATCCTTGGCCACGCCCCCCTACTTCTGTAGTTTTTGATGTTCCATAAAATCAAACGTATGGGTTCAACCATATGCAGTTTAACATTACAGAAAGCTAAAATTGCAAAGTACATCCCTTTTCTCCAACTACTCCAGTTTCCTCCTGAATTCCAAAAACATGACGACTAACTGGCAAATCTAAACTATGCATATGTATAATTACTCAAATCTACTTTCATATACTGACCTAGCTCTTACCATGACAATCATACAACAGATCACCTTAACACCACTTGGTACTCCACTGCTGCATATTTAAAGGACAATTAGAAGAGAGAAAGAGAGACGGTCATAAGGCTTTTGCATTATTTACAAAAGGGAACACATTTCAACAGCACAGCACTACTCTGCTAACAAGTGCTACTCTGAAATACCATAACAGCATATATCTGAAGGAGAAAGATGGTCTGACTGGAGTGGTGACATTTCATACTGTGCTTCACATCAACAGATAATAAATTATATTTTAAAATATGTCTGTAAAGTAGTGTTTGGCATTCTGGCATTTCTCTGTCTTGTTGAGAGGTCTGACATCCAGCTTCGAATTTTATGAGACTGTACACATGTTGATAATGTACTGCTGTTAAACTGTACCCAACTGTAACTTTCCTGACTGAAGGTATGACAAATGTGGGAAGAATCCTAGTGAAGCAGTACATTTTTCACCACACTGTATGGCAAAAAGTAAGATAAAACAGAAGAAACAAAAGGGTTTGACGTCTGCTTTTCTGACAGCTGTAAAAATATGTCAAACCACAGCATTTGACAGATATTTTGATAGCTGTCAAAATATCTTCAAATTGAGGTACTTCAAAACCCCTTTCTAACAGGATTAGGAAAGATACTAAGAAGCTTTACAGTGCCATGATTTTACTCTGTAAGCTCCTGTCTTTCCTTTTCTATTTAGATTTATAAAAAATTAACTTGTTGCTGTGTGCGTGTGTGTACATCCACACACGTCAAATTATTGTACTCACAACCGGTCAAGATTCCATCAATCAAAACTGAGTGAATACTGTTCATTCTAAAACACTATACTATTAAAAAATAGTTTCCTGCCCTATACTCTGCCCACATCTTGCTTCTACAAATATACTGATTCTGCAATCTCACAACTCCCTACCTGCACATATCTAGAAATACACTAAAGCATACACATGTATGAAGTTGAAGATAGGTACAACACATTAAAATAACAGGCATATTCATAAAAGTTAACACAAAGTGTATACGGTGTGTACACTGAGTGTATCTTTCTGAGTGAATAGACAGCACAAGCATTGCGGTAGGACTGTGAGAATTTAAGTACCTTTATCTGCACTTTTTTTCAAAGAATACAGTATTTAAATTTATTTAACTGTGTTGCAGGAATATTAACTGAACTGGAAGTTTTTACTCTGCTCTTCAGTTAGTCCCACCCAGCCTCCCTGTTTTTGTTTTGGTGTTAATCTTAGTTCATAGGTTCATAGGTTCATAGGTTCATACTAGGCTATCTGCCCGAGGGCATTTACAAGCCTAGCCCATCGTTTTGTGGCTTACGCCACCCCTTAAGTATGGGGAACTATACCCATTATTTTGCTGTGCCTCTGTCGAGCAGTGACACTGAGGTAATCCCTGGGGTATATTTGCGATCTCCCATCCATTGGTCAAGATTTCTCTTGAACAAGGCCAGCGAGGTACTCTGCCTCACATATACCGGGATTTTGTTCCACAGCATAGGGAGTCTTTGGGTGATGAATCTATCCCTCCAGCACGTCCTATTAATAGCCGTGTCGAGGTTTAAGTCTCCGCCCTTGTGGCTCTGGTGGATCTAGATTTTTGAGGTGAAGCATATTCATCAAATCTGGGTTTGACATGGCCTTGTATGTTAGGCAAAGGTCACCTCTGAGCAGCGGTGGCGACTGAATAGAGCTGGAGTTCTTTCAGTCGGGCAGCATAGGACAGATTTTGAGACCCTTTATCCTTTTGGTGAGGAACTTTTGTGGTCTCTCCAGCTGCTGCAAGTGTCGGGTCAGATACATTCCGAATTGGGCATTGTACTCAATCATTGGTCTGATGAGTGATGAGTAAAGGGAGACCATGACCTCCTTGATCTAGATGAGAATCCCTTCATGATAAGGTGGGCAATGTAGAAGGTCTTCCTAACTACTTTAGCTACATGGGTGTCGAATGACAGTCTACAATCAACCTGGGTCCCCAAGTCCCTGATAACTTCTTCTGTGCTCAGTGGATTGCCACCTATTTGGTAGCTAGGGGTAACCTTGTTTTTCACGAAGGGTATGACTATGCATTTTTTGGCATTTAACTTTAGGCCATGGCTCTGGCACCAGTTATCCGTTTCTGTGAGACCCTTCTGAAGGATATCTGTGTCAGATGTGTTTTCTACTATGGCTCCCAGTTTGCAGTCATCTGCAAACTTTGTCAGCCATAACCCTCCTGTGTTTGCTTGTACTTGAAAAGTAGATGCCAAACAAGAGTGGGCCCAGGACTGAGCCCTGTGGGACCCCACTTGTGACAGGCTTTGAGTCTGACATGGAGCCAGCAACTCTGACCCTGTGGGTTCTGTCACTCAGCCAGTTTGCAACCCATCTTGTGATGTATGGGTTAACATTTAAGCTGCTGAGTTTTTCAATGATACCCGAGTGAGGTATTGTATCGAAGGCCTTCGCCAGATCCAGGTAGGCTGTATGGACTGCCTTTCCCTCATCAATGGCTTTGGTGACTGTTTCAAAAAGTCAACCAAGTTTAAAAGGCATGATCTGCCTTTGACAAAGCCAAACTGGGTTGGATCCAAGGTCTGCAAATTCCCTATGTCTTTATTTATGAGGTCCATTATGATCCTCTCCATGGCTTTGCAGATAAGGCTTGTCAAGCTAATAGGCGGTAATTTCCAGGGTCGGTGGAAGCACCGCCTTTGTGAAGTGGGACCACAGTTGCAGTGCGCCACTCCTGGGTACATATCCAGAGGTAAGACTTTGATTAAATAGCTGTCCTAGTTGTGGGTTTAATTCCTCATTGAGTTCGTGGAGCACACAGCCGGGGACACCGTCGGGTCCCATGGATGCTGTGTTTTTGCTTTGGAGAGAGCAGTTTTAACTTGGGCATTGGAAATGTTTGGGGGCTGCAATCGTTTGGTATAGATATCTCTCCTTTTGGGGAGGGGAGAAGTTTGCACTGAACCTGTCAGCCAGTATGTTGGCAATGTCTGTAGGATCAGTAATCTTCACATCATTTTGACTAGTTCTGAGCATATCTGGGAGTTTCCTCCCAGGTTTCTAACATAGCTAAAGAATGCCTTATGATTGTCTTTTGAGTCTTTAGCTATTTTTCTCTCAAAATTTGCTTTGGATGATTTTATGAGAGCTCTTAGTTTTTACTTATAGTGATCAAGGGTGTCTTACCTTTTAAGGATTTTGCTCTATCTTGTAGTAGCTTTCTCCTTTTGTTGTAGAGTTTGTTTATGGCTGGGGTCCACCAGAGTGGACGCTTGCCTTTGGTACAGAGAGTCTTTGTTTTGCTTGGGATTGCCTTATCCATGCAGTCCTGCAGGTGCTGGTAGAAGGCATTTGTGAGTGATTCAGCGGCTTGAGTACTGTTTTCCGCCGGCTCGGGGGCCTTAAAGGAGACCACACTAGTCTTTAGAAGTGTGAAGTCGGCTTTCGAGAAGTTTTTTACTGTGGTCTTTTTTATTTCAGGTGGGGGTGGGATGAGGACCTCCAGCGAGATTAGTTTGTGGTCTGATCTCACCAGTGAGGGTCTTGAAACTGCCCACCCCTCTTGTAAATTTGTGTTTGGATACTCCTTCTGGGCCCATCTCATTTGCTCACTCAACTGAGTACAGTGAGATCATATTCTGATTTCAGGCACTCCTACTGTGTACAAAGAGAGCATCTGGGAAACAGAAGAAAAAAAAAAATTAAGCTCGTTTCCTGCCCTTCCTGTTAAGTGGTATAGACTATTTGTAGGCTTCTGAGCCCCCAAGCCCTTCTGTGTTGGAGGGAAGCCTTCTAGCTTAGTTTTGTTTTTTTCTTATATCTAGCCAGTTTTCTAGTTTCAGCACTCAAATCTGTTTCTTTGAACTCAGCACTTGTTCAGAACTCACTGTAAGCACTACATAAGCTGCAAATTACTACAGCACTCAACTTTCCTCACTTGTCTAGTGGTAAGCAGTTTTTAGTACTTAATAAATAAGCACTTATCCAGGCATGTCTCAGGGTCAGCTCCCAGTGATTTCTCCTGTCTATCTGATGAATCTGGGCATCTTGAGGCAATGCAGCAATTGCCTCATGTACACAGACAATCCTCTCTTCCTACCACCCAACACTACAACCTGTGAGAGATGCACTTATATAGCCAAACTGGAAGCAAAGCTCTCTTCACCCAAGACTAGACTAGACAGTCAAGAGGAGAGGGTAAACACTTGCACCACACCACACTCAACACATAGTCCCTCAAAACCTACACCACCAAAACACACACATAGAAACAAAACACACACCTACATTCACGGAGGCTCTCAATAAAAACCTGCCCAAGCATCAGGGACATCCAAAGCATAAACGCAAGCAAACTCCACCCCCCCACACACAACCCAAATGACACAGAGCCCACAAACTCAGTGTGCCACTCAACCACAGCCCATAAGGCATAACAACGTACCCAACACTCTAGTCATAGGTGACTCTATAGTCAGGCACACTGATGTTCCACTCACTAGACTAAACAAGGAGAAAGTTACTGTCAGCTGCCTGTCAGGTGCCAGGATCCGCCAAATAACGCATGCACTCAGGTCACTCCAGAATAAGTACAAATATGACACTGTCATTGTCCATGTTGTTGTAAATGACCTGAGACGTACCTCCCTGGACTACATGAAAAGAGACATGGAGGAGCTCTCCGATCTTGTATCCCAGACAGGTAGGACCCTAACCCTGAGTAGCATCCTGCCATCACCCAGAATGATACCACAGTACAAGGACAAAATGATTGACTTCAACAATTGGCTAAGCTTCTGGTGTCATTCTAAGGGGATCCAGTATTTGTCTGCCTGGGACGACATGATCGACAGTCCACGATGCTTTGCCAGAGATGGCCTGCACCTGTCGCCCTTAGGATTCCGGATAATGGCTAAGACTCTTGCCACCCCTATAGTGCCTTTTTTAGGCAAGGTTCAAATGACAAATTCACCACCGTAACAGGTACAAGCAAGCAAAATCTGAGGTTAATGCTACTCAATGCTAGAAGTCTAAACCTCAAAATGCACTCACTCGAGGCACTCCTTAAAATGGAGAACACTGACATCTGTGCAGTGACAGAGACCTGGTTCAAAGCTCCAGAGAGCACCCCTGCATTACCAGGCTTCAATTCATACCACACCTTTCGGCAACCTAACCCAGAAAGAAGCACTAAAGACGGAGGCGTGTCCATATTCATTAAGGATATCCACACCTCCAGGCTAGTTGTACAGCATAATGCATCCGAGATTATCCAAGTGCAACTAACTCTGGGCAAGACCGCAATCCAAATTGTAGCTTGCTACAGACCCCCCACCATGCCCCAGGATTCACACTCCTCATTTCTTGATACACTGGAAAGTATTAGGGTACAACCCAACACCCTAATAATGGGCGATTTCAACTACTCCACCATTAACTGGGAAAACTATTCATGTACCAACTCTTTTGCTCAACGTTTTCTAGAATTCATAAATTCCAACGCCTTGGATCAACTTATTCACACCCCCACCAGGGGCAGCAATATCCTAGACCTGGTCATTACCAACATGGGAAACCGGTGTACCACACCAGAGGTCATTTCCTCATTGGTCAGATCCGACCACAAGCTTATCAGCCTAGACATCCACATCCCACCCCCAGCTCCAATTAGGGAAACCATCGTAAAAAACTTCTCAAAAGCCAACTTCACACTTCTTAAGACAGAAGTGGCAAACTTCATGACACCCATGAAGACGGACAATAGAGGTATGACTGCCGAATCCTACACAAATGCACTTTATAAGCACTTACACGAGTGCATGGATCATGCTATCCCTAATAGAACCAAGATGTTATCCTCCAAAAAAATGAAGCCAATCTGATGGTCCTCTACCATAAACAAACTCTACAACAGAAGAAACAAACTGTTGCAAAAAAGAGTAAAATCCCATGACTGGAGGAACTCCCTGGTCAACCTCAGTAAGAAGCCGAGATCCCTCATAAAATCCTCCAAAATTGCCACTGACTCTAAAGACAACCACAAAGCATTCTATAGCTATGTCAAGAATCTAAATGGGAACACTCAGATCTGCTCTGAGTTACAGCATAATGGCACTAAATATACAGAACCAAATGATATTGCCAACATCCTAGTAGATAGGTTCAGTGCTAACTTTACCCCCCTCTCACCCCCTAGAGGGCCCATCTCTATACCGGAAGAATGCAAAGTTCCTATAATCACGGCTGCACAGGTAAAAAACACACTCTCCAAAGCCAAGAACACAGCATCCATGGGACCAGACAATATCCCAGACTGCGTTCTACATGAACTACAGAATGAACTGGCACCCTACCTAACCACCATGTTCAATCATAGCCTCACCTCAGGCTTTGTACCCACTGAATGGCGCACTGCGACAGTTATCCCACTCCACAAAGGGGGAGCCATGACGGACCCCGGGAACTACCGCCTCATTAGCCTGACGAGGCTGGTCTGCAAGGCCATGGAACATATCATCATGGAACTCAAACAAAGACATTGGTAATCTCCAAACTCTGGACCCTACTCAGTTTGGATTTGTAAAAGGCAGATCATGTCTCCTAAACCTGACTGACTTCTTTGAAGCAGTCACCAAAGCCATAGATGAGGGTAAAATGGTTCACACAGCTTATCTAGATCTCGCCAAGGCTTTCGACACCATCCCCCACTCTGGAATTATAGATAAGCTCACTAAACTAGGCATAAATCCCTATGTCACAAGATGGGTTGCCAACTGGCTCACGGACAGAACCCACACTGTGAAAGTAGCGGATTCCAAATCCGACATCAGACCAGTGACAAGTGGAGTACCACAGGGTTCAGTCCTGGGTCCTCTCCTGTTTGGTATCTACTTCTCTGAAGTGCAGGCCAACACAGAAGGTCTTTGGCTAACAAAGTTTGCAGATGACTGCAAACTAGGAGCCATAATCGAACCTCCTAATGATGTGGACAAACTACAAAAGGGCCTCACTGAGACAGATACCTGGTGTCAAAGCCATGGCCTGAAGCTCAATGCCAAAAGTGTATTGTCATCCCTTTGGTAAAAACTCTGTACCCATGAACTACCACATAGCTGGTAGTCTACTTAATGCCGAAAATGTGATAAGAGACCTTGGGACACAGGTGGACAGTAGTCTCTCCTTTGATAATCACATTGCCACAGTGGTCAGGAAATCCTTCTACGTGGCTCATCTCATCACAAAAGGATTCTCATCCAGAAAAAAAGAGGTCATTGTTCCCCTCTACTCATCACTCATTAGACCCATTATAGAGTACAACGTCCCTTTTGGTATGTACCTCACAAGACATCTACAACAACTGGAAAGACCACAGAAATACCTCACAAAGACTATTACTGGCCTCAAACAGATGCCCTATGCAGACCGTCTCAAAAAGCTACAGCTTTACTCCATCGCATATCGCCTACTCAGGGGCGATCTCTGCCTAGCATACAAAGCTATGTCAAACCCAGAGCTGCTGGACATGCTCCACTTAAAGAAATCCCAATCCCTCCGAGCAACACGCTCTAGGGACCTTAACCTTGTCACCACAATAAACAGAACCTGCTGGAGGGATAGATTCCTGTCCCAGAGACTTCACATACTTTGGAACAGACTACCTATGTCAAACAGAGCTCCTCATTAGCACTCTTCAAGAAAAATCTTGATGATTGGATGGGAAATGGGAAATTCACCCCGGGGATCACTTCTGTGGCTCTGCTCGACAGGGGCACAGGAAAATAATTTTCTTGGGTGGCGAAAGCCAGGGTACATTTTTTGGCTAGGCTTGTATGGGCCCTAGGGCCGATAGCCTAGTACCTAACTATGAACCTAAGTATAAACATAGTGTACACTTTATGGTAACCTTCATGAAAGTGGTCTAATGTTTTTCACTGAAGGAACAAATCCCCTGCACTCCCAATACATCTCTGATTATACCAACTCCATGACTGCATTACAGTGAGGAACATGCAAATTCCTTACTTAACTACGATCTCAATGACAGTGAGGTACATGCAAATTCCTTACTTAACTACGATCTCAATGACATAAATAGCACAGTTTTCAATCAGCAATGATTCATTAAATTGGAACAATAAATTATTGCTGAGACAACCTGTGCAATCAGCCACCCAAATGTAATCCATAAATATACGGACCAGTTTGTGTGCAGACATGCACACACGTTTCACATATACATTTTACATGTTTCATAACACACACGCACATATATATATATATATATATATATATATATATACACACACACACACACATACACACTTTATACATATATCTCTCTCTCTCTCTCTATATATATATATATATATATATATATTAGCTATGCATATACAGATTACATATATATATATATATATATATATATATATATATATATATATATAGAGAGAGAGAGAGAGAGAGTAGCTATAATGACTGAAACTTCCCAATGTTGACATCTGTTTTGCTCACACTTTGGCCGACAGTTGTGCAAGATAAACAATCACTGGAGTTAGATATAACCATTCATGCAATGTCATAGTTAGTATATATAATTAGCAGGTGGTGGGGTGCAGACCCTGACAATGGCGATGCAGGGGGCTTGCACCTCCAACAAAAAATATTTTTACAATTTTGTCTTAGTTTGGCTTGCATATTTTAAGGGCATTTCTTGAAGTAGGTGTACTGACATGTTGATATTTGTGCATTTCAAATATATACATATACATACGCACGTACAAACCGAGAAATGATAATATACATACATAAATGCACAGAGTTAGCACTGTTAAGGACTTCCCAGTGCTAAGTTATTCGGTTTGATTCTTAACAGTAGTGCCCCCTGTATTGCAGACACTGTGGTGGTGCTCCTATTTCCTTCCACACAGAAAAGATAAGCCATTAATAAAATAGTGTTTCCTTTAAATTGGCCATAGGTCCCCCTCCCCCAAACAACTACAATTATTAACAGAACAAAAAAAAATATTCCAGCTTTTGTGCAGTCCCTGTGCTTGGCAGTCTTCTTTTATTATTCTTCTCTAGTGTCTGGCCAGTTATTACCAACTAACTTTCAAGTCCAAGTTTTAAACCTCAAATAACAACTGGACTTGGTCCAAAAGAAGGAATTACATTCTTCACTGTATGCAGCTTTGTAACTGAGCAAGTCACCACTTATATCGTCTAACAGCTAACAGGAATTCAGTCAATCATATGTAAACAAATTCTCTGCTATTCCATATCTACTCATTTATGGTGCAGCAGTAGCGTTGTCGGTTCGATTCTTGGCTGGGGCGCCTTTCTTGAGGAGTCCGTATGTCCTCCCTGCATTCGTCCCTCATCGGCCCCTTCCAAAATTACCACAATTTCCAGCCAGCAAGGAACTTTCACACTCCTCTTGTTCAATTTACCCTTCTATATATTTATTAGTTGTGACCAAACTGTTCATTTATTCAAAACAAATATATTCTGCTTTAGGTCAATGTGCTCAATTCCATATCCTTCAATTTTTTCATAATCTCATCTCTCCTTTGTTAGGCAAACTGTCTCATATCCATTTTGTTTTTGCTTATTTTAGCTATCAACAATATTAGTCCAGTTAAAGTCTTAGAGATGTTCCTGGTCTATCTCCCACCCACCCTAATAATGCTTTCAGCATAACTGCAGATTTCTTATCTAATAGCTTTTTTAACATGCTCCATAAATCCTCTTTAAATTGTATTAGATTTAATGGAGGAAAAAAAAAACAGTAAAAAAAAAAAAAAAAAAACAGAAAATGTGGTCCTAATCACCTTTACTTCCCAGCATCTGTTGCCTAAAGGAACATCTTGTTTTTTCTTATTTGGAGTAAAAAATACACTTGCATTCGTGCAAGAACTTCAATACAAAAAACAAAACCTTCTGTACTTAGTAATGTATCTGACGGCCTGGCATACATCTAGTCATTAAACATTTGTATATTTCTTGCTTAACCTTACCTCACAGGGTTTTTTCTTTTCTTTTCAGTTTTTCACTTGATTTTCTTTATTATGTAGTGCCTTGTAGAGCCTGCTTATTGATCTTTTATGCTGCACCTCAGATGTACTAGACTAAAACAAGTACACTAACTAGTTCTAGTTTGTCAAAATGTACCCTTCTTTCTCTTTCTATTTAATTCAGTTTAATTAGCAAGCCTTACAACTTGATGAAGTCATTACTATTCTCCAACCTAGCATTTAAACTATGGGACTCGTCCTTCTCTCCATCAAAGACATCCAAAAGTATTCTGACTTCTAACAGCTCAGGGAACACCCATCTACACAAAGTGCAGCTGCACTCACTCAGGCTAAGTTACATGTATCCTGCAACTCTCTTCACACCCCTTTATCCCTAATTCATCCATCCTTAAATGTTGTCACCTCCTCACTTACTGCCTTCTCCTTCATCCTACCTTCCTCTTCACTTTACATCTTGCACACTTCTCTCCTTTCAACTCCTCTTCCCTCTACATGCCTCTTTCACCATTTATCTGTCTTCTCCCCAATGCATCATTTCTTGCAACTATTCTCACTTGCCTCTTCTAATGACCCTATAGCTCTCTATAATATCATATGCTGCTATCCCTGCAACATAAGCCAACCCAGTCATTATGGCTACATCTTATCCAAAAAGCTCTGTTAAGCATAATTCCATTTTTCCATTCATATTTTCACATTGTAAACTGCTTCTACAACTAAATGTTGCAGCATACTCTTGCATCTGTAAATATGTATGTATTTTAGTATATCTGTAAATATTTTTTGTTAATTTCTTATACGATTCTATTCACCTGGGCTGTGCTTGCAAATGGTCCATTCAGATCAGTGCACTTCCCTATTAAACAAATACATGCATGTATCTGTGTGTATGTGTGTGCGTGTATATATATATATATATATATATATATATATATATATATATATATATATATATATATATATATATATTCACACACACACACATATATATATATATATATATATATATATAAATTACATACACTAACATATATGCACAATCAGTGCTTTATGTTCCTGTCCAAGTAGCTGACACACACTCTTTGAGGTTTGATTTACACACACACACACACACACACACACACACACACACACACACACACACACACACACGTGTACATACAATAAATAAATATAACTGTCACCTTTCTGTAAGCCAAACCTTCCATTTGCCCCTATCCCGGGGCATAATTACCCTCCTCAAGAGTTCCCCAAATCTCATTCTTTCCTAAAAACATAAATCAAAATAACACAGACCTTAACATTAATCTCCTGAAACACAAAAAATAAAAACGCCACCAACACAAAATTACTAGGAGTTATCACTGCTAAGTTAAAATTTTGATCTGCATATTGACACGGCAGTCAAAAAGATACACTGAAAAATAGGTTCTCTTTACACAGCAAAGCAACTAAGTGATTATACTAAAAAGAAAAAAATAGCTGCCACCTTCTTCTCTTTCCTACCCTCTCCTATATGCCTCAACAATATTCACATATCTCAACTCTTCCTCAAACACATACTAGAAGCACCTACAACAAAATTAGGAAATTCACATGTAGACTCAAACTACTTACATCACGGCATGGTGCTCAGTACTCTCAGCTAGCTTAACCTTTCTCAACCCATCACACTGTCCCAGCTACTCGGAGCACTCAAAATTGTTCCCCATCCACTAAAAATGCCCTCCCTATCAAATGATTTCCTGGTCACCTCATCCCCTTGTCACTGGAAGCCTTTACTACAGCTCCACGTATCCAGAGTTGGCATCCTACTGCTACACACACTCAAGTGTGCTAGCCTGCACTGCATTTTGTACTGTGCTGACTGCATTTTTAACTGATTTTTCCTGTACTAAGTAGTTTTTACTGTGTCCTCTGACTTGTTTCCCACATTTCCTGTGACTAGTGTAGTCCAGGTAAACAGCTGCTGTATCCTAGACTGTTTGGAAGTTTCTGAGTCCCCCCCAGGCGTTTCTGTGTTGGAGGGAAGCTGTCTTGCTTATCAGTGGGAATGGTAAGCTCTAGGTAGCCTATTTACCATAAGAGTCGTAGTTTCTGGCCTAGAAATTGTAGTTTAATTGCTGTTTGGGCAGTTTTTCCATCCCTTTCAACTTTCTGATTTAAAAGCCCGTGTTTGCTCTTGTTTAAACTCAGGAGCAGGGCCGCTGAGCTGAGGCAAACGATTACAGGTGCCAGAAAGTCTGATCTTCAAATTTTCCCTTAGATCTTGCTAGTTCATTTCTCTCTTGCACTTCTAATCGCGTAATCACTCTGCACTTCAACAGGCTTTTGTAGCAACTACTATAGTATATATATAAGTCTATCAGTAAATAAAAGGAAAAATATTCCAGCATCTTGTGGAGAGCGTCTTGAATCCAACCAGTGAGTTTTTACTATAGCACACCTAGGTACTATCAGCACTAGTTGATTTACACAGTAAACAGCACCAGTACTTATTAGTTATGACCAGCCCTCCTGATATGATTAAAGGGCAGTTTCATGTACTTTCTCCTGCTAACCTGGTGCACCTGGGCATTATAAAGCAGTGTAGCAACTGCCTCATACACAGACAACCCCCTCCTCTAACCTCCAACCTTCCAACACTCAGACTTGTGAGAGATGCACTTATATCACCAAATTGGAAGCTATGCACTCTCCAGCTAAGACCGGACTAGCTGGTGAAGAGGAGAAGGTCAACACTTGCACCACACCACAGGGAACACACAGGACTCCAAAACACCCACCAGTACAGTTCACACATAGAAACACAAACCACATACCCACCTTTGTGGAAGCTCTCAATAGAAATTTACCCAAACAGCAGAGACCTCCAAGGCAGAAACGCAACAGACCACCACAACACACCACCAACCACAGTACACATAGTTCACTAGCCCTGAGCCTGATCCTACCATCACCCAGAATGATACAGCAGTACAAGTAGAAAATGACTGACTTCAACAATTGGTTTGGTTTCTAGCATCATTCTAAGGGGGATACAGTATCTGTCTGCATGGGATGACATGACTGACAGACCTTGATGCTTTGCCAGAGACGGCCTGCATCTGTCACCCCATGTATTCCGGGCAATGGCTAAGGCTCTTGCCATCCCTATAGCACCTTTTTTAGGTGGTGTTCCAAAGACCAAAATCTCAATGTAACAACTATAAGCAAATACAATCGGAGGGTCATGCTGCTCAGTGCTAGAAGTCTTAACCTCAAGACGCACTCGCTCAAAGCGATCCTCAAAATGGAGAACAGTGGCATTTGCACTGTAACTGAGACCTGGTTTAAAGCGGCAGAAAGTACCCCTGCACTTCCAGGCTACAACTCATTCCACACCTTCCAGCCTCTAAACATGTCCGGAAGCTCCAAAGGCAGTGGTCTCCATATTCATAAAGGATCTACACACCTCCATACTAGTAGCCCAGCACAATTAACATTGTGTAAGATGGTGCTTCAGGTCATAGCCTGTTATAGGACCCCAAACATGTGCTTAGACTCCCACTCCGTGTTACTAAGCACCCTGGAATCTATCAAAGTCCAGCCCAATACTCTCATACTACCACTCCATCAACTGGGAAAACTACTCCTGTACCAATGCACTGGCCCAGTGCTTCATGGAATTCATCAATTCCAATGCCTTGGACCAGCTCATCTTGACCCACAAAAGAGGAAGCAACATCCTTGACCTGGTTATCACTAAGATGGGCGACCATTGCTCTAGACCAACAGTCAATTGCTCCCTGGTTAGATATGACCACAAATTAATCACCATGGAAATCTTCATCTCACCTA